>NC_052043.1:691731-865133 GCF_015832195.1 Motacilla alba alba | reverse complement strand
AACCAGCCTGCAATCCCCCGCGAGCCCTGGCTCCTCTCAGCCCAGCGCACAGGGACACGGCCTTTGGGAGCCGCTCAGGCGTGTCACCCAGAGCAGGGACACCACGGGCACACACAGCCCCAGGGCAGAGCGCTGGGGCAGGGCAGGGCAGGGCCGGCTGTGCCCCTCTCACCTCCCGCAGGATGTCCGTGGGTTTTGTCTGGGCCGTGGCAGCGGGGCGGGCTTTTGCCGGTTCCTCGTCAGAGTCGGAGTCCACCAGGAGCCGGCGGTTCTGGGCCTGCTCCAGCATGGCCCTGCTGGGACACGCCAGTGTTGGAGCTGGGTCCATCCCACTGCCAGGCCCTGCTCGCTCCAGGGGAGCCTCGGGATCCCCCTTCCCAGGGGGTTCTGTGGGATCAGGTTCAACCCTGCAGCGCTGGGATCTGGAGCTTCAGCCCTGAGCAGGAACTGTGGCCATGGGAGGGCACTCCCCAGAGGATTGGACCCCCCCAGCAGCTCAGATCCCACAGAATCCCAGCCTGGTTGGCTTGGAAGGACCTCCCACTCCTCCTTCCTGAACACTTTGCCAGGACAGGCTGGGATCTCCTCGCACCCCCCAAATCCTGGTAACTCACCCCCCTCTCCCAGCCCAGCCTGGCTCGTGCCACCCCCAGCCCTTCCAGCCCCCTCACTTCATCTCCTGCTCGTCCTCCTCCTGCTCCTTGCGCCTCTGCTCCTCCTCCAGCTCCTTGTACTGCTTCAGCATGGCCTCAAAATCCACGTTGGCCTGGCGCTGGTTGAGCTCCTTCAGCTCCTGCAGGTTCTCCAGGACCTCCATCTCCAGCTTGGAGTCCTTGGTTCGGTTCTCCAGGACCTGGGTGGGATAAGTTGGGATATTTGAGGCAGCAGAGCCTGACAGGAGCCTCCAACACCTCCCCATGCTGGATGAAGCACAAGAGGATCTTCCTCATCCTCATTTTTGGGTAGGACAGGAAAGTCTGAATGGCTACAAAGGCACTGCTGTGGCTGGGGAGAGCCAGCAGAGTGGCAGAGGTTCTCCTGCAGTCTTTGTACCTTCATGGGATTGTTGAGCTCCTCCTCTTCCCTCTCCTTCTGAATCCTCTTCTCCTCCTCCTCCAGGAGCTTCTCTGCCTGGAAGTTCCTGGTGGCGCCGTGCTCCATGGTGTAATCCGTGTTCTCGGGGTCTGTCTGAGGGGGAACAGAGCCACTGGGGGTGGGGATCCAGCTCCAGGCAGCTCACAGCCACCTTCAGAGCCACACAACCCCAGTTCCACCCACGGAGCTGCCACAGGAAGGGCTGATCCAGCCAAAAACCCTCCCTGAGACTCAGCTGTCACAGTTTTGTGGTTTCCCAAGCCCAGCACACTCTTCAACGCACTGACCAGAGAATCTCAAATTAGTGAACAAAACCCCCACATCAGCCTCTGCTGGCCAGGAGAGTCAGGGAGTCATGGAACACCCTGAGCTGGGAGGGACCACCAGCTCCTGCCCCTGAACGGGACAATCCCACCAACCCCACTGCCCAAAGGCTCCTGCAGCTCTGGCAGCCTTGGGGCTGTGCCCGTTCCCTGGGGGAACTCAGCACTCCACCACCTTGGGGGAAAAAATCTTTCCCTGGTCTCCATCCCACCACTTTAGGGGGAAAAAATCTTTCCCTGATCTCCATCCCATCACCCTGGGGGGAAAAACCCTTCCCTGGTCTCCATCCCATGTCCCTGAGGGGAAAAATCTTTCCCTGGTCTCCATCCCACCACCCTGAGGGGAAAAATCTTTCCCTGATCTCCATCCCATCACCCTGGGGGGAAAAACCCTTCCCTGGTCTCCATCCCACCACCCTGAGGGGAAAAACCTTTCCCTGGTCTCCATCCCATGTCCCTAAAGGGAAAAACCTTTCCCTGATCTCCATCCCACCACCCTGAGGGGAAAAACCTTTCCCTGGTCTCCATCCCATGTCCCTGAGGGGAAAAACCTTTCCCTGGTCTCCATCCCACCACCTTGGGGGGAAAAACTTTCCCTGGTCTCCATCCCACCACCCTGAGGGGAAAAAATCTTTCCCTGATCTCCATCCCATCACCCTGGGGGGAAAAACCCTTCCCTGGTCTCCATCTCATGTCCCTGAGGGGAAAAATCTTTCCCTCATCTCCATCCCACCACCCTGGGGGGAAAAACCTTTCCCTGATCTCCATCCCATGTCCATGAGGGGGAAAAACCTTTCCCTGGTCTCCATCCCACGCCCTGGCACAGCTCCATCCCATGTCCCTGGTGTTGAATTTGCAGGCAGCCCCGAGGAGGGGAGGGCTGAGTGAATCTGCCTGCATGTTCTCAGAAGGCTGATTTATTATTTTATGATCTATGTTAGATCAAAGAATGCTGTAGTAAACTACACTAAAGAATAGAGAAAGGATACAGATAGAACAAGAACGAGAGTGAACACGTGACTCTCTCTTCCAGGGTCCTGACACGGAATTGTCATTAAGTAAATGACTGTAAATTAAGTAAACGATTGGTCATTAAGTAAAAACAACTCACTGAAACCAATCAAACGATCACCTGCCGGGCAAACATCCCCCAAACCCCATTCCAAAGCAGCAAAGCACAGGAGAAGCCATCGGGTAATTCTTGTTTCCATTTTTCTCCGCGGCTCCTCAACATCCCCAAGAGAAGAAACCCTGGCCAAGGGGATTTGCCAGAAAACGCGACGGTGACAGCCTGGGAGGCGGGGAGCTGCGGGCAGCTGACCTTGAAGGTGATCTCAGCCAGGCAGCGCGTGCACTTGATGTAGAAGCGGAAGATGGGCAGCCCCAGGTAGGCCTCGTTCTGCACCGTCTCCTTGCGCGCGTTGAACTTCTTGCCCTTGTAGATGTACTCGCCACACGTCTTGCACCTGGGCAGGCAGCGGGGATGGTGAGGGGCTGGGGAACATCAGGGGAGGCAGCTGAGAGGCTGGAGAGGGGCTGGGGAACATCAGGGGAGGCAGCTGAGGGGCTGGGGAACCTCTGGGGAGGCAGCTGAGGGGCTGGAGAGGGGCTGGGGAACCTCTGGGGAGGCAGCAGGGATGGTGAGGGGCTGGGGAACATCAGGGGAGGCAGCGGGGATGGTGAGGGGCTGGGGAACCTCCAGGGAGGCAGCTGAGGGGCTGGGAAGTGTCAGGGGAGGCAGCTGAGGGGCTGCAGGACATGAGGGGAGGCAGCTGAGGGGCTGGGGAACCTCCGGGGAGGAGCTGAGGGGCTGGAGAGGGGCTGAGGAACGTCAGAGGAGGCAGCTGAGGGGCTGGGAAGTGTCAGGGGAGGCAGTGAGGGGCTGGGGAACCTCAGAGGAGACAGCAGGGCTGGGAAATGTCAGAGGAATTCCTGGGCCAGAGGGAGGTGGTGCAGTCACCATCCCTGGGTGTGTTTAACAACGCCTGGATGTGGCACTGGGTGGGCTTTGAGGCCCTTCCATCCCATCCCATCCCATCCCATCCCATCCCATCCCATCCCATCCCATCCCATCCCATCCCATCCCCCATCCCATCCCATCCCATCCCATCCCATCCCAGCAGTGATCCCAGAGCTCCAGGAGAGATCCCAGGGCTCCAGGGCTGATCCTATTATTCCAGGGGTGATCCCATTATTCCAGAAGTGATCCCAGGGGTCCAGGAGGGACCCCAGGGCTCCAGAGTGATCTCAGGACTCCAGGAGGGATCTCCTGGATCCAGGGGTGATCCCAGGGCTCCAGCAGGGATCCCAGGATTCCAGGGGTGATCCCATCATTCCAGCAGTGATCCCAGGGCTCCAGAAGGGATCCCATTATTCCAGCAGTGATCCCAGGATTCCAGCAGTGATCCCAGGATTCCAGCAGGGATCCCAACATTCCAGGGGTGATCCCAGGGCTCCAGCAGGGATCCCAGGATTCCAGGGGTGATCCCATCATTCCAGCAGGGATCCCATCATTCCAGGGGTGATCCCAGGGCTGCTCTCACCTCATGTTGAAGGGGGCCATCAGCCTCACCACGTACTGCCGGTCCTTCGGCAGCTTCAGCTTCGGGATCTTGGCCGGATCGAAGTCCGGGGGGTAATATTTCTGTGGGGAGAGGAGATCTGGGAATTCCGGGGATATTTCTGTGGGGAGAGGAGATCTGGGAATTCCGGGGATATTTCTGTGGGAGAGAGAAGATCTGGGAGTGCTGGGAATGTTTCTACATTTGGGAATTCCAGGGAATGTTTCTATAGACAGAGAGCGGATCTGGGAATTCTGGAGCTCTGGAGATCTTCCCACTCCCCACCGCTCGCACAGGAGCTGCAGCCAGGCGGGGCTCGGGCTCTGCAGCCAGGGAACAGCGGCAGGATGGAGCAAAGCCCCACGGAGGCTCAAACCGGACACCGGGGAGCTCCCTCACGGGAAGGGCTGATGATAAACTGCAATGAGCTGCCCGGGGAGCTCTGGAGCCTCCATCCCTGGGGTGCTCAAGGACGGCCCGGACGGGCACGCGGTGCCCGGGGCTGGGGACGAGGCGGGCACCGGGCACAGCGGGGACTCGATCCCGGGATTCGGAGCGACTCCCGAACCAACCGGGAGCCCCCGGCGCGCCCTCCCCCGGCCCAGCGCGGCTCGGGGCGCTCCCCCGGCCCCCCTGGCGGGGATTCCTCTCAACTCACGTTCAGCACTTTCCGTTCCGACATCGCTGCGGCTTCTCCCGGTCCCCGGTGCTGCCGGTGCTGCCCCCGCGCCCCTCACCGCTTCCGAGTCTGGCCCCGCCCCCTCCGCCGCTCATTGGCGCAGCGAGCCGCGGCCTCCCCGTTCCTCGCCTGTTATTGGCTGCTCCAGCTGCCTGTCAACGGATGCGCCCCCGGCTGTTGTTCCACGCAGCCAAGAGTCCGCCGAAGAGCCGCGGCCTCACAGGGGGTTCCGCACATTCTTGGGTCCTGGAGGGCGGCTGTCCTCCGGCTGGGGGACCCCGGGGCTGCGATCTGGGGCTGGGGGACCCCGGGGCTGCGATCTAGAGCTGGGGAAACTCGGCTTCCTCACAGCAACATGGGATGTAGGTCTCCCCTGATCTCCCCTGCCGCATACTCATCATGTAGACAAGAGTGCCCAAACAGTCTGGTTGTGTTTAAAATGTCACTTGCTTTCTAAAAACCGAGGACTCTGACTCGTTTCGAGTTTGAAGCCGTTTTTTCGCTCACTCCACTGAGCGTGCGCGGCCACGGCAGCCATGCTGTACGGCACCGCCATTGCCGCCATTCCGTACAGCGCGCCTCCCACGGGCTCGCCGCCAGCGCGGGCAGTCCCAGGCGCCGCTGCCGCCGGCCCCGCCCGCCGCACCGCGTGGCCGCAGCCCTGCGCATTCTCAGATCCTCACTCCCCGGTGCCGCCCGCCCCTCCTGCACGGCTCCTCCACAGCGCGCCCGCGCGGGGCCCGCCATTACCGCCGGCGTGGGCGGCGGTGCCTCCTCACCGCGCCTGCGCGGCGCCTCGCGCGCCCTTTCCCGCCTCGCCGCCCGGCGCTCGTTCCCCGTCGCGCGCACGCGCGGCGCGGCGCCCCCTGGCGGCCCGGGGCCCCCGGCGCCGTCCCGTCGTGCCCCGCGCTCCCCACACAAAGGACGCGCTGGGAAATGGCGGCGGCCGCGGCCTCGCAAAGCGCCCCCGGCAAAATGGAGCCGCCCCCGGCGGCGGCCGCGGCGGCGGCGGCGGCTCCGCCAGCGCCCAACGGGGCGGCCGGCGCGGGGGGGGCCGCCCCCCAAGAGGTAGGGGGGCCGTGAGGGGCCGCGCTGCCGGTCCGGCCGAGGCGCCGCGTGCGGCCTCCTCGCTCCCGGGCCCGGCCTGAGGGCGGCGGGAGGGACCGGGCCCGGCGGGGGGGGTCCCGGCGGGGTCGGTACCGGTGCGGGGCCTCTCCTGGCGCTGCGGCCGCTGCTCCCTCCGGGCGCGCCTTGGGACCCCGGGCGGGGCCGGCCCGAAGGCGCTTCCGGGGCTCCGGCGGCGCTCTGGGCCCGGTTCCAGGGAGCCCCGGGGTCACCCCCGTCCCCCGGGGTCACCCGTGTCCCCTGGGATCACCCATCCCCTCAGGAAAAGCTGCTGCTGAGTTCTGGCGGAGTTCAGGCCTCCCTGGGCGGAGCGGGCGGTGCCGGCGTGGGGATGTTTAAGGGATGTTTGAAGTTCATTACTTTCTGTGCTGTCAGTGAGTTGTGAGGGCTCCGTTGCTCTCGGCACCCCTCTCATCCTGCTGCTCGCTTTGGAGCCGGGGGTGATTCACGCGTGAGGGGGTTCAGGAGCGCAGACCCCTGGAGGGTGAGAGTTCACGGTGGTGCCGGGGAGGGGTTGCTCAATCCCTCGGTGAAACGTTCGGAAATTTAAACCAGAATCGGCCGCGCTGCAGTTCCGGCTCTCAACGTGGGGATGAAGGGCACCAGAAGCCTCTGCTGCTTCTCACTTCCTCGTGTTGATGCTCGGTGGAAATCGCACAGTTGGCAAAGCCGGTTTTGGTACCAAATCCAGTGAAGAGAAAGGACTTCTCTCCCTCAGGGCGTTTTTGGCCTCGGTTTCATGGCAGGGTGATAAGAATCAGGTTGAACCTGGTGTGCTGTCATTCCTGCTGCAGACTCCAGCTTGGATTTGTGTTTCCCGAGCCCAGGAACAGCTTTGCAAGTGTCGCTTTAGGGGAAAAAGATCCATATTTATTATTTTTTTTTCCATTGGAGAGCAGTCAGAGTGTGCTTTGGGCAATAAAATACTGCCAGACACAAATTCATTGGCTGTGCAGCTTGAGCCAGGCAGGGACAGGGAAAGGTGTTCCCACCCTGGATTCTGTTCCCACCACTCCTGGGAACATGCAGTCAGCAGTTTGTCTGCATGAGGAGCCAGTTAATTCCTGGAAGCATAAATAAAGATATCTCCTTGCTGTGATTTTGGTTTTTCCTGAGCCTGTTCCCTTTGGGACGCCTCCAGGGGATTTGTTTGTGTCTGCAGGGGCAGTTGTGTTTGGGATATCCAGCTCCACGTGGCAGAGCTCTCCCTTCCCAGGGATAACACGCTGTGGGCACGCTCTCGGTGGCCTTGGGGGAAATGCAGTTTAAGAAAGAACAGCTGAAATCAGAGTGCAGCTTTTAACACGGCTGCATTCAGAAATGAAGGTGGAAAAAGGATTGTCCTATTTCAAGTCTAATTTTGGAGTTTTAATTATTTCATTCGTTAAAGAGGCTTTAGAAAAAGTTTAGTGAGAGAAAGACTGGAAGATTCCCATCCCTGTGCCTGCAGAAGCTTTGGCTGCTGGGTGGTGGAAGCAGGGAACACACTCAAATAGGAACCTTCAGAGGCCTCCAGAGTCTCAATTTCCCTTTCCCTGCAGGCTGGTGTGTGTGCTCAGGGATTGAAATGGTCCTGAAGGGATTTCCTGGGATTTCTGACCTGGAATTTGCAGGGCTGCCCAGGTGCTAGGCTGGGAAAAGCTCCGGACAGAGGGATCGCAGAAACTTCAGCTTCGTTATCTGATGTGTTCTGAATTCCTCCTCAGGATGTGTCGGTGCATCTTCCCCAGCAGCCCTGAGTGAGCAAGGAGATCAATTGGATTAGTGAGGGGAATCATGCAGGACTGAGGCTGAAGCTTTTTGTTCCCTTGGTTTGTTTTTTTTCCCTTTCAAGACAGGCAGGGCTCTAAGGTCCCTTCCCAGCCGAAGTGCTCTGTGTTCAGGATGCAGCTCTGCCTTTGCTCCCTCCGGGCTGGCTGCCCTGCCCCATCCCAGCAGCTCACAGGAATTCTCTCCCCGCAGCGAAAGCGAGCGCCCGACCCCGAATGAGAAGAAGAAGGAGAAGGGGATGAAGAGGGGAGGGAACCGCTTCGAGCCCTACGCCAACCCCGCCAAGAGGTACCGAGCCTTCATCACCAACATCCCCTTCGACGTCAAGTGGCAGTCGCTGAAGGACCTGGTCAAAGAGAAAGGTAAAGTGCAGCTCAGGTGGAGAGGCTGGCGCTGCCCAGCCCGGGCCTGGCTCTGGCTCTAGCTCAGCGCTTGCACTTCGGCCACACAGTTTGGGAAAGCTCTTCCCGAAGCCTTCTGGGTGCTGCACAGCCTGGTCCCTGGCAGCCTTCCAGGGATGGTTCCTGGGGCGTGCAGCTGGTAGAGCCTCGTGCCAGCGTTGGCGGTGTTTTCCTGAGGGATCCGACCCCAGGCTTTCAGCAGGTGGTAGCCTTGAAGTGCAGCAGAACTTTCTGAAGCTTTTTAATGTTTTTTGGGCATTCAGGTGGTTACGCCCTGCTCTGGTGTGTGGATGTCCAGCTGTGTCCCCAGACTCGCAGGGGTTTGGGCTGGCTTCAAGAGCCGTTCTGCCCTTGGTTGCAGTTCAATGTATTTAAGGGTGACCTGCGAAATCAGGTTGGTGCTTTGGCATGTGCTGCAGCGGAATCAGGGCTTTGGAAATCAGGTTTGTGGCGTTCCCCCTTCCACGATTCCCTTTAATTCCCGTGTGGATGGGAGCTGCCTTTGCTGACCTGAGCATCCTCATCTCTTGAGGAAGATGAAGAGATTGAGCTGAATACTCAGGTAGTGACAAGTCTAAATTAGTGTCATTTCTTCAGGCTGGTGCCCAGCTTTCTAGTTTTCAAGTCACCTTGGAAGTGCAGTGGAGTGGCAAGAAAATCCTTGGCTTCTCCAGCCTTCAAACGTCTGAACCGAGTCCAGAGTAACAGCACAACATTTCCTGTGGGGCACTTCTGGGTCCAGAGCCTCAGCCAGGGTAGCGGGCAGTGGTCATTGTGCTGGAGCGGGGTGAGGACTGCCAGCTCAGGTGTTTGACGTGTGGCCTGAAGAAGGGGAAAACCAAGTTCCAGAGGGTTTCAATTGTTTGTCTTCGGCGGCAGAGTCTGTGGAACAGCCCTCGGGACTGGGAGCTTCCCTAACGAGGGGCTGTTTGAGAGGCAGCAGTGGTGGTGTGCCATGGCAACAGCGTCAGCCTCGGGGGCTGCTGGAGCAGGCCCTGGTTACGGATGGAGCCCTCAGCGCCCCGTGGCGTGCCGGGTGTGGAGGTGTCCCGCTCTCAGTGCTGCGTTGGATCCCGTTCCCGGTGTCTGTGGTTTCTCTGCAGTGCCCGTGGGTGGCACAGGCCGGGCTCAGATTGTTTCCTGCCGGGCTGTTCGGCTGCTCATTGCAGCAGGTGCTCCTAGGGGAACGTGGGAGCCTTTTCCTTCTGGCTGCAGGGCTTGTCCTGCTAAAAGCGGGGTCGTTCCTGGGGTTTGGCGCTGCTGATGAATCCAGGCGTTCGCATTTGCCACGGAGCTGTTCTGGACTTCTCCCAAGCTGCCGTGCTCAGTCCCTGCCCCAAGGCAGAGCAGTTCCAAGCCCCAGGAACCCCGAGCCGTTGGAATTCTTGCTTTGGAAGCGTAAGAACGCCAGGCCAGCCGTCCCAGGCTGTGGGAGCAGGTGGAATTCTGTGCCCGAGGGGAAACCCTGGGTGTGTGAGGGCTCTGCAGGGCTGGGGCTGTAGCAGCAGGAGCTCAGCTCGGGGAGGTGCCGCTGTTCCTGCAGCCTGGGAGTGGCCGGGCTGCTCCAGGTGCCTCCTCTCTGTCTCTCCATGCTCGGGCATGCCAGTGGATTGCTTGGAGAAACTCAATTACAGGTATGCAGTGGGAATGTTGGTAATGCGACGCAGAGATGTTCTTGTTTGGAACTCCCTCGTTTTGCTGGCAGACACAAGGGCTTACCTGAGTGCAGAGTCCCCAGGATCTGGTCACGGTGTGCAGTTCTGGGGAGCCAGGGAGGGAGGGATGGGGAAGGAAAGTGCTGCTCTGCCCTTGGCCGGTTCCCTCTTCCCATTTGCTGCAGTCTCTGATGAGCTGCTCTGTTTCCCTTGGGCTCCCACCATCTTTCCAAGGAATCTCAGCCCTTCCCTGGCTGCAGGGAGCTTTTCACTCCCTCTGCTGCCTGAGCTCTTGGAGAGCCTGAATCACCCCTTTGGCTGTTCTCTTGCAAAAGGGAAGTTCCCCTTCCCCATCTGTGGCAGAATTGCTGACTGCTGTCTCTGCTTTGGGAAGGTTTTCCTTCTCCCTTTCCAGCCAAAGCTTTCCTGGGTAAATCTTCCTCCTCTTCTCTCCCCTGTAACTTTTCAGGGGCTGCCTGTCCCAAGCTTTACCTGTAAATGAGGGAGGAGCTGTGGCCAGCTCTGCTTTGCCTCACATTGCAACTGTGAAGCTTTTTGATCCTCTTGGATCATGGTTCTTCAGAAGATGAGGAGACATCCAGCCAGCTTGGGGTTTTCCTTCCATATTTAGTATTTACTTTTGGCCCTGGAGGGCAAGGAATGACTGCCACAAAGCATTTCCCCTGTCCCAGTTCTGGGCTTGCTCCCACTTCCCTCTGCACCTTTCACACCTCTCAGAGCTCTTTGGCTTTTCACAAACTGTTAAAAATCAAATTGCCCAAGCTAAAGTTGTTATTTCTGTCTGAGCTTGTTCTGAGGAGTTCCCAGATGTGTCTTCAGGGCCTCAGGTCACCCTGTGTGTGAATCCTGACCTGAGCTTCCTGGACAGGCCCTGCAGAGGATTGGAATTCTGCTGGAGCAGCCCAGCTGGAACTCTGGCATTTTCTGTACTGATAAAAGTGATGGGAAGTTTTCAAGAGGATTAAAAACAGTGCCTGTGCTAAATAGCACTGAAGCTTCCTTCAGTTTGGATTTCTGCTTATTGCAGTAAACTCTGCTCCAGTCTCTTGGTTTGGGACAGTTTTCCAAACTTTAGGTGTGAGGTTTAAATAAATCCATAAATCAGTCTCCTCTAAAGTCATAAAGACACCATGGGGTTCCTTTACTGAGCCTGCAGTGACTTGGAGCCAGTGTTTTTTGGAAGTTTCCTCCCTTGGGAAGCTCCTGAAGTAACAGTTTCTGTGCTTGGGTGAAATTTCTCCCCTTGTGGCTCTGGGGTGTTCCCTGTCAGAATCCAGCTGGGAAGGGAATCCTGCCAGGCTCACTGGGCATTTATCCTGGTCTAGCACATGGGCATCTGCTCCTGGTACTTTTCCATGGCATCCCGTGGTTTGGGATCTAGAAAAACACCCCAAAACTCCAAAGAAAACCTGACCCAGCCTAGCTTCTTAAAAAAGGTTTCTTTTGCCAGCTGCAGACAGCATTCTCCTGGCAGAGGGCTTGGGTTGGCTCCTCTCACACATCTGAGGGTGAAATTCCTGCGTTCTCATGGCAGTGGTTGGGCTCAGTCTTGGCTCAGAGCTGCTGCCCTGGGTGTGTCATTCCCCCCTCCTGCTGTCTGAAATTGGGCTCTTCGGGAAGTCCCGGTGTCCTTTAAAGCAAAGCAGCTACTTCAGGCTGGATATTTGCATTTTCATGGATCTGTAAGGCTCCAACAGGAAGCTCTGAGCAAAATTGGCACAGACTCAACTTTCCAAGAGATTCCTGGAGATCCCGTGGTTGGGAGTCAGGGATTGGTTACCAGAGCAGATGTTCCATTGTATTGGGTATCCTCAAGCTTGGCAAACCCCTTGGGGAGCTGTTTGTGAGGAGCTGTAGCTGAAGTGCTGGGAGAGGAGAGCCCTCGCTCTGGGGAGTGCCAGACCTGGAAGCTCAGGGAGGTTTTGGAGTGGAGCTCACCTGGGAAGAGCTGGGGAATCCCACCCCAGGCGTGGTTGGACTCTGGCTGCTGCTCTTGAGCTGGATGGTGTCAGAACCTCGTGCTGAACCCCCAGGACTCCTTGGGAACAGTGCTGTGGGAGCTCAGAGGGATTACCACTGCAGTTCCTCCTTGGGCTCGAATCCAGCATGGATGGAGCTGCTGGAGCTGTGGGTGGTCATGGACAATCCATGGAGTCCCTTTCACAGGGATTTGTCAGCCTTTTCCAGCCTCGCGCGTTGTCCTCCTGAAGCACGAGTGGATCAGAGCTGTTCATCCTGTTCTCTGACTGCTAAATTCTTGTTTAAAATAAGAAACGGAGATTACAGATCCGTGCTTTCCTTAAGCATTCCTCTTTTTTTTGTTTTTCCAGCTTCAGGAGAGCCCTTCCAGGCTGTCAGTTTTCCACAAATTGCCAGTTTTTCCTGCAAATTGCTGGGCCTGGGGAGGTCAGGCTGAGCATCCCCCTCTGTGCCTGGCAGAGTCTTGTGAAACCCCAGTTCCTTGCTCCACTTCAAACTATTCCTACTCGTGGTTTCCCACAAATAAAACATTCCACTGTCCACATAATGCAGCTTGGACTCCTCCTGGTTTAAATTTAAACCCTAGGACTTGTAAAACCAGGAAGGAAAAAAAAATAATAATAAAAAAGAGTGTTTATTGCATTCTTCTGTACGCCAGTCCCTTCAAAGGCAGCAGCCATTTGGGTAGTTGCATTCTGGAGGTCCCTGCCAGGGTTCTTTGGTCCTAGAGAGGCAATCCCAGTCCTGTGAGGAAAGGGGCAGGGCGAGTTTTCCATGGACTTCTGCCTTTTGCTGTTGACAGTTTTGTCTTGAGAGCAAATATGGCAGATTTTAATGCTAAAATAGAATTTATTTTGGCTTAAAAAAAACCAAAAACCTGTTAAAACAAACAGCAGGCAGGTGGCGATCTCTTGATCTGTTGGTTCAGTGTGACTCCTTATTTGTTTTTAAATCCTGACAAAAACAAGTCACTTGAAATTCTGGATTAGGGAGCCAGGACTGCATCCTGTGGAAAGTGAAGGAATCTCATTCCTGCAGCCTTTCCCAGGGGTTTGGATTGCCTCAGGGAACGAGCGGGCCCTAAAGATCCAGGGAACGGTGGAAATTTGTCTTTTGAGGTGGAGGAAAACCAAGAACATTCTTGAAGTGCTTGAAGCCTTTACTGCATACCTGTAATTGTCCAGTTTTGTGGTCTAGAGAACGTGGAGTGTTTCTGGGCTTTCTTTTAAGGCAGAGGCTCCATACACGGTTGTTGATTGTTCTAAATTCCCATTGTTTTCTTGGCTTTTCTCCCTTGGTATCTGTGTCGTCTGGAATCTGATTTGTAGTTGGTGAGGTAACATACGTGGAGCTCTTAATGGACGCTGAAGGAAAGTCAAGGGTAAGTGTTTGAGAGTTTCTTTGTGGATTTTCTACCTGAAATGTTTCTGTGTGCTGGACAGGAGGCCAGGGAGGCTCAGAGTGTGGATGTGCAGTGGCTCTAGGTCAGGAGTGCTGTGGGATGGGAGGAGGTGGGGTGGGCTCTGCAGTCAGGAGCTGTTCCCTGCGTGCCGTTGGCGTTGGCCGTGTGACCCTGGAGCCCAGCAGGCGGGACAGGGCTCTGGAATATTCCTGTGCTTTGGAAAAGTCACTCGAGTGGTTGGCTGAGTTTGGAAGGGCCAGGGTGCAACAGCAGGTGCTGCAAACTCCACTTCCTGGGCCAGCAGAGAGAGGCAAATTCCTAAATGTAAACGTTCAGTGCCTTCATGGGCCTCGAGTCCAGGAGCAGGGAAGACAACAGGAGCACTCCTAAGTGTCCTGAAGGAGATGGATTTAGGGTGAGAGTGTGGAGGGTTTTGCTGTATGCCAGGGAAGAGCAGGTCACAGGAAGCGTGTGGTATTTCTCGGAGAGTCGGGATTCAGTGTTTGTTACAAGCTCAGAGACCCCAGGTTAATCCTGTTAAGGCATAAGAAGTTATGGAGTTGCACTATTGGAGGCTTGCCTGCGTAAGGTTACGTTTATTTTCGCTGGTAGGGCTTAACTGATGTGATTTGGCTTTAATAATAAAATAGCTGTGTGTGATTTGGGCTTTCACTGACTTTATTTCTTCTCTCTTCCCTCCTCCCTGTGACTGCCCTGGGAAATCACCTCGCCAGGGATGCGCGTAAGTTCACTCTGAATTTTTACCAGAAATCCGAGGAGGCTTCTTCAAACAAAACGTCCTGAGCTGTGTTGTGTCCCCGCAGGGTGGTTGAGTTCAAGATGGAGGAGAGCATGAAAAAGGCTGCTGAAGTTCTGAACAAGCACAGTCTTGGTGGGAGACCCCTGAAAGTGAAAGAAGTAAGGAGGGGATCTGCTCTGGCAGGGGTGGAGGGGGAAGGGGGAGTTCTTGTTGAGGGTTTAGGGCTGACTCAGGGGATAATGGACAGAAAGCAGGACTTAAATAGGATAAAAACCCCCAGTCAGCCTTTTCCTGATCGTTTTAACTGCTGCTGAACTTGTGAGTATCAAGACTAAATTTGATGTGAGGACAAAGCAGGAGTTTGGCTTTAATTGCAGTTCCTTTGTTAATGATTTGACACAGAAGCCTCCGTGTTTGTTCTTTACAAACTTCCCTTTCAATTCTGCGTCAGGATGAATGGATTCCACCAGCGATTCCATAGAATCAGCTTTTCCTGGAATGCCTCAAAGATGCGTTTCCATTTTAGTGGCTTTGCTGCTGACAGCCAGTCCTGGCAGTTCATTCCAGACCCTCTCCAGTGGCACTGGGGGTTTATCAGGGTTTGGAACAGGGGGAACAGAGGTTTGCTCTTGGTGATGGATCAACACCTTGGGAAGCAGGGACATGCCTGGGGAGGAATAACTCCAGTAATAAAGGGTATAAAGGAATCATTTAAAGGATAAAAGGATGCTGGCTAAAATGAAATAAATTGACTGGCAATGCTTAAGGAGCAGATATCCTGGGATAAAGGGAGCTCCTGTCTGTGCCTGTTGGAGCCCTGGCACTGACCATGCTGCACGGGGATCTGATCTGAGTGTGTGTGTGTCCCTCAGGACCCCGACGGGGAGCACGCCAGGAGGGCCATGCAGAAGGTGATGGCAGCAGGAGGGATGGGCATCGGGCCCGGCCCCGGTGGCCCTGGCATGATCAACATCCCCCCCAGCATCCTGAACAACCCCAACATCCCCAACGAGATCATCCACGCCCTGCAGGCCGGCCGCCTCGGCAGCACCGTCTTCGTGGCCAACGTGAGTGCTGGGCACCCCTGCTGCACGTCCAGCACAGGAGCTTCTCAGCTGGGGCTAATCTGAGGGAGGAAAAGCCTTGGCAAAGTTCCTCCGTGCCCTGCTGATGCTCTGTGCACAGGAGGTTCTCACTCGAGGTGGACCACAGTGTGTGTTAATTGGGATTTTTGAACAAACCTCTGTACTTGCATTGAATTTTATCTCAGCTCTCTGACAACTTTAATGCCGATACCAGGGAAGGACAGGAGCCCACTGAAGCTGTTTTCTCATGGAAACCTCTCTTGCATTTCCGTTTTGCAGCTGGACTACAAGGTGGGCTGGAAGAAGCTGAAGGAGGTGTTCAGCATGGCTGGGGTGGTGGTGCGCGCCGACATCCTGGAGGACAAGGACGGCAAGAGCCGGGGCATCGGCACCGTCACCTTCGAGCAGGCCATCGAGGCCGTGCAGGCCATCTGTATCCTTGGCAGCAAGCTGGCAGTGGGGCAGGGAACCCAGGAAACGCAGCAGGGGAGAGGGGAATTGTATTCCGGAGGAGGATGTTGCCGTGGCAGGGAAGGTCAAGTTGTAGTGGATGGGAAATGGAAGGAAAAGCGAAACGGAGACAAGATTCCATCTTGAAGGAATTGTTGCAGTTTGACAGGATCTTTAGCAAAGGAAAATTCTCTTTCCTACATGGATAAATGTACTTCTGTCCCAGCTGAGTTTCTGTCTTTAGGTTGTAATTAGTATTAAAATAAAATTTTCTGAGAAGATTTGTCTGGAAAGGGAAAAAGTCCCCGTGCCAAGGCACACGGAGCTGGTGTGTTCCTGTTTCTCTTCCCTTTCAGAGATTTGCCACCTAGAAACCAAACAGCAATGAAATTGCAGGTATTACTCTCTCAGCTCCTGGTTATGGTGTGGATAGGAAGGAAATATTCATTCTTTCCTTTCCCAAGGTTTCTGTTTGAGTGGTGGCACACTTCAGAATGTGTTGCTGTGGAACTTTTCCCTGTTTCCTCCTGGTTTCAATGGATAAAGTGACTGAGGAAGTTTTGAACACTTGGGCTGACTTAGAGTTACATCTTGAATCTCTTTGTGAACTTAATCTTACCCAGAAATGCGTTTTTATCATTTTTTCATTTCAAAAAGCTTTTTGTTTTGAATGTTCAGCATATTTGGATTTCAAGGCTTTTTCGTTTTGGAGAAGGCAGAAGCATTTGGGATAATTGTGAATGATAACTGAGGAGGTGGGATTTTCTGAGGGGTTTTTGTGCTCCCAGTCAGAGCCCTCAGTGCTGGAACAGCGATCCTTAACAACCCCCAGCGATGTTCAATGGGCAGCTGCTCTTTGACAGACCCATGCACGTCAAAATGGTGAGGACACCCCCGTTCCCCCTGAGCTGGCAGTGCCCTCCTGATCCGGGGGGAATTTGTGGTTTCAAGGGTGGATCAAAATCCAGAGGGGGAAATGTGTGATTTGCCTGTTGCCTGCTGAATTGATGCAATCGGGGAAGGTTAGTTCAGATTATCCTGCTAATAGACAAATCAAAACCACAGTCAAGACTGCTTTAACTTGAAATTTCTGTATTTCAATGCAAAGTTTTAAGAATCTGGAAGTAATTTCCTGCTTTCCTTGCCAGCTTTAACGTGTTGAATTCCTTTTAGGATGAACGAGCCTTCCCCAAAGGAGATTTCTTCCCTCCAGAGCGACCCCAACAACTCCCTCGTAAGTGTCCCCTGCATGGTTCAACATCTTCTGCTTTTTATTTGGCTGTTCAGCCCTGGGAACCAGTCCCAGCCCCAGTAAAACTCTGGTTCACACTGGAAAACTGGGATCCAAATTCCTGAATAATTTCAGAAAGGGGAATAGTGAAGAAGAGCTGCTCAGTGATTTTTTGGATACTTCTTTCAGCTCATGGCCAGAAGCTTGTCTTAAAACATTCACCTTCTCAAGGCTTCCAGAGCTCTCCATTGCAATTCCAGGATCCCATTAATGTGGGATTTAAGGAAATCCAGTGAATCGGTCAGCACCTCCTGTGGGATGGTGCTCTGGGAATGGAATGTTCTCCCTTAAATTGGAGGGGCTGAATTCAGGACCTGGGAGCCTTCCAGGCCTTCACATTTCCAAAGGAGATCTTATCAATGTATTAAATATGGAAAGAAGAGGGGAACCAGGCTCTTCTTGGAGGTGCAGGATGCAGAAAGCACCGACCAAAACCCAGGAGATGAAAATTCAGAGTAATTGGCTGCCCCGAGCTGCTCCTTCCAACTTGGAATTGGAACGAACTAAAAGATCAAGCCTAAAGCAGCAGTGGGAACCCGCAGGCTCCACGTGGATGTAAGGAAGCTTTCCTGGGAGGGTGACTGGGTTGCTCAGAGCTCCTGAGGAGTCTCCATCCCTGGGAATACCCCAAAGCTCTGGATGTGATCTGGGCTGAGCTGAGGCCCCGCAAAGGCCCCTCCCAACCTCGGCCATGCTGGGATGAGATGCTGCAGTACTGAAGAGAAGAGTTGGGACTGGAAGAGCTGGAGGCCGAGCTCATTCGAGTGCAGCTAAATTGGGGCTGTTGATGGAATTGGAATTGTCCCGAGCGGCCTGGGCTGTGCAAGGGCAGGGGCTGGGAGTGGATGGGCTTTAAGGTCCCTTCCAACCCAAACCAGTCTGGGATTCTGAATTCTCTGCGTTCAGACAGATGCTGTTTTCTTCCTGGGAACCAGACCTGTTGTGTGCTGCTAAATTGCCCATTATTAATGATCACTAATTAGTCCCTCCCTAGTTCAGCTCTCAGTGCCTGTCGAGTGTCACTGTAAGGACGTTCCTCTCTTCAGGACAAAGTCGTTGGGTTCCAGTTCCATCACCTTGGTGTAAAACTCCCTAAATCCCTCTGGAAGCCTGGATTTTGGCCTTTACTGGGGCGGGGAAGGGGGACCTTGTGCTGTTTTAAAACAAGATTCAACACTCCTGTGTTCAGTGCTGAGCTGGAAACGAGGGAATCCTGCAGGCAGAGGATGCCATGAGCTGGTGGTTGTGCCGAGCAGAGAACTTTCTTCCTGCTTCAGGAAAAAAAGGGCTTTTTCTTCTTTCTTTGGGCTGGGGAATCCTTCAGGCAGGGTGAGCTCCCTGCCTGGGGATGCCGTGTCGTGTTTGCTCAGAGAGGCTGGCTGTGTGCTCGCAATTCCATCGGTGGCTGTCATTGATCCATGGGTGCTCCAGTTCTCCCCTGCGAGGGGCCAAGCCCAGCAGGGCTGGAGGGGAGAACTGTGCACAGCTTTAGGGCATCTTCTCCCAAATTGCCCACTCCACCCTCCTCAGCTGAGGACTTTGCCCAAATGAAGCAGTGTTCTAGCCAGTTATTTTTCAGGAGTCAGCTCCAAACCAAGTTTTCTCAGCAGTAAGATTAAAAATTTAAGTATAAAACCAAATAATTGGAGGTAGTTTTTAGCCTATTTCAAGACACATCTACTCTTGATTTATTCCACACTTCCCTGCTTTCAGTACACACCCCACAGGGGGGACACAGCAAGCTTTTTTTGGAGAATGAAAGTCAATTACTTAAGAAATAAAACTTGCTGTTTTGTCAAACTATGGAAAGAAGGCTTTTTTGATATCTGAATATTTTCTTCAGATGGTCTTGGTGGTATTGGCATGGGATTAGGACCTGGAGGTCAACCTATTGATGCAAATCATTTAAACAAAGGCATGGGAATGGGCAACATGGGACCTGGAGGTAAGAAGATTACTCCTATGCTTTTGTTTCATGAGAGCTTTAAGCTGTGTAGAAGGTAGATAGCTTTGTTTGCCTCCCCAAAAAGTTGGTAGTTTCTTAGGAATGTTAAAGCCAAATGAGGTTTTTTTTTGTTCAGCTTGATAATGGAAACTTGAACTTAACCAACTGCTCCATTTTTTAATTTTTTTTTTCACTGTGGTCAAGACACAGCTCTCATTTTCTGACTCTTGAGCATGAGCAGCAGACACTGCAAAGATCCATGAAACTCCAAACCATCTCTCACTTTTAACACCTCTAGTGGGCTTGCAAATCTTTGGTGAGGATCTGTTGAAATAGCACAAGTTTCAAAGAGCCACCTAAAAAGTAGCACACACTCAGCTTTCCATGTCGAAATGCCAGTGGGTTTTTCCCCTTTGCTGCTTGATTTTCTGAGCAGGAATGTTGAAATCTCCTCAGACTTATCCCATGTAAGCTCTTCAGCCCAAGCCACGGATGTGTTGTGTGGTTTGAGTTCTGCAGCCTCTGGCTGGAATTTCTTGGGTGATACCTGCTATATAAAGCTTTCTCTTTTATTTTGAGGAATGGGAATGGAAGGCATGGGCTTTGGAATGAATAAAATGGGAGGTAAGCTGTGCTTCCTGATCTCTCTTCATGCCTTGGCCTTTGTGGGAGTCCTGCAGACTGAGCTGTGTGCGTGTGGCAGGAATTCGTGTGCTGGGGAATCATCACCAAGGATGATGGTCCTTTTTGGGGATTTGGTCCTTTTTGGGTATTCAAACTGCTGCAGGTGTGTGGGGAGGGTGGGTGCATCCCATAAAACACGACCTGTGCTTCCTTAGCTCGGGAGATCTGGACGTGTCATCCCTGGGGGTTGGAACTGGACCCTCAATATCCCAACCCAAAGCGCTCTGTGATTCCGTGGGTTTCATAATGCTGGGCCCAAATCCTGACCCCTTTTTGGGAGCTGGTGCTGGGAAGGTTGTGTGGGCACGTCGTGTGGCACGCCGCTGGCAGTGCAGTGTGCAGCTGGAGTGCACTCCAAGGAATCCCTGGTAAATCTGTTTTTCAGGAATGGAAGGTCCCTTCGGAGGCATGGAGAACATCGGGCGCTTCCCAGCCGGGATGAACATGGGCAGGATGAGTGGTAGGCACTGGCTGTTTGTCTGTCCTGCTGCCTTCCCCAGGAGGGTTCCCTCTTTGCAGAGGCCTCTTCTCAACTTTTATGGGAATAACTTGGGATTTTCCCTCTTGTGTCCCCAAGTCCCCTTTGGTTTCTGAGCTGCACAAACCCAGTGATTTATTGATGGTTTATTCAGACAGATTCTGGCTCTGTCCAGTGCCCAGAGCATCCCATGTGTTTGGGATAAATCCTCTTTTTCCTTGGGGCTTTGGGCTCCTGAAGCCATGACAGAATGATCAGGAGAAAATCACAAAAACCTTCCTATGCTGTGAACCTTCCAGACGATTCCTGTGGTGAAATGTTCTCAGGGGCCATAAAACCTCCTGCAAACTTCTCCACTTCCTCTTTGCAGAGATGGATCGGGCCATGGGAGGGGGATTTGAGAGGGAGTTTGGAAGAAATGAGATGGGAATGTCCCGGAGTTTTGGAGAGACCCTGGAGAGGGGAATAGGTGAGTGCAGTCTATGAAATCCATTTCCTGCCTGCTTTTCACCCCTGAACTGCTCACACAAATTATGGGGGTGTTACAGATAAAAAAAAAAAAGCAGATTTTAGATTTGCTGTAGGAATTTGCTGCCTGGCTTTTAAATGCTGCTGGGAAGCTGTTCATTTTTGTCAGTGAAAACAAAATCCTGCTTCTCCTTCTGCCTGTGTCACGTTTAACTTCTAAGCACGTTCCCTGGAAATATTGGACAATCTCAGAAATGAAACTGCAGAATTTCTGGAGCAAAGCTGAACCCAAACATCTCTGAGCAGGCAGAGCTCCTCCATCAGCTTCCAGATTTAATTTGGTTTAATGACCAAATCCCAACATTTCAGAGTCAAGGGAGCCATTCCCTGTGTCCTGTCCCTCCATCCCTTGTCCCCAGTCCCTCTCCAGCTCTCCTGGAGCCCCTTCAGGCCCTGCGAGGGGCTCTGAGCTCTCCTCTCCAGGTGAGCAGCTCTGGGCTCTCCTCTGCACTCTCTCAGCAGCTCCACATCTTTATTTTGGGGTCCCAGGGCTGGGGCAGCTCTGCAGGGGGGTCTGACCTGAGCGTCTGAGTTTGCCTCCTCCTGCAGGCGCAGAGCCCTGGCCTGGGGGAGCTCTGGGGGATGGAATCGATCCCAGAAGGGCGAGCAGCTCTCAGCTCTCTGCGTCCCCACCCCGCTGCTGACGCTGCCCGTGCTGTGTTGCAGGTGGTGGCAACGCCAGCATTCCCGGCATCGAGAGGATGGCCCCCGGCATCGAGAGGATGGGCTCGGGCATCGAGCGGATCCCGGCGGGCATGGGGCACGGCATGGAGCGGGTGGGCTCGGAGATAGACAGGATGGGGCTGGTGCTGGACCGCATGGGCTCCAACGTGGAGCGCATGGGCTCGGGCATGGAGCGCATGGCCCCGCTGGGCATCGACCACCTGGCCCCCAACCTGGAGCGCATGGGGCCGGGCATGGAGCGCATGGGGCCGGGCATGGAGCGCATGGGCTCCGGCATCGGCTTCGGCATCGAGCGCATGGGCGCCGCCATCGAGCGCGTGGGCGGCGCCATGGACAGGATGGGCTCGGGCGTGGAGCGCATGGGCGCGGGCATGGATAGGATGGGCATCGGCCTGGAGCGCATGGTGCCCGCCGGCATGGGCGCGGGCATGGGGCAGGTGATAGAGAGGATGCCCGCGGGGCTGGAGCGCATCGGGGGCCCGCCCATGGACAGGATCGGGATAGAGAGGATGGGAGCCGCCCCCATGGACAGGATGGGCCTGGAGCGCATCGGGGCCGCCAACATGGAGAGGATGGGGCCGCCCATGGGGCAGGGCATGGGGGCGGGCATGGAGCGCATGGGGCTGGCCATGGGCGGCAACTTCGAGCGGCCCATGGACATGGAGCGGGGCAACTTCGCAGGGAATTTTGCAGGGTCCCTGGGAGGAGCCGGAGGCCCCGCGCCCGGCGTGGCCCGGAAAGCCTGTCAGATATTTGTGAGAAATGTGAGTGCCCCTTCTTCCTTCTCCCACCCCTGCCCTTTCCCACCCCTCCCTTCCCACCCATGGCATTCCTTGTCACTGATGTGTTGATCCCATCCGTGCTTGGTTTCCAACCACAATGTCTGATACTGGATGCTGCCACTCTTTGGGGACAGTTGGAGCCATTTCCTTAGCAGGAGAAGAGCTCCTGGCTCACCCTGATCCATGGTTTCATGGCAGTGGCTGTCCTGGGATAGATTCTGGTTTTTGGGAGCTGGGGGTGCCTGCAGATCGTGCAGCAGAGCCTCAGTAATGGTTTGTTTCTCTCCTCCCACAGCTGCCTTTTGATTTTACATGGAAAATGCTGAAAGATAAATTCAATGAATGTGGTGAGTTGTTTTTCCTCGCCTGAGGAATTGATATGAATAACCTCCCAGAGCTCTGAGTGCCAAGCCAGGCTGGGGAGCCGTCCTTGGGGTGGGGAATGGGGAATGGATGGAGGGTGCCATAGTCAGGGTGGGGAGCTGGAGAACTGGGATTGGAGGGAGAGTGCCAGAGCCAAGGTGGGGAGCAGTCCTTGGGCTGGAGAGAGCCAAAGCAAAGAGGGAGAAAGTCTTTGAGGGGGGGAATTGGGATTGGATGGAGAATGCCAGAGCCAGGGTGGGGAGCAGTCCTTGGGGTGGGGAATTGGGATTGGATGGAGAGTGCCAGAGCCAGGGTGGGGAACAGTCCTTGGGGTGGAGAATGGGACCTGGAATGGAGAGTGGGGAGATGGAGAATTGGGATTGGAGGGACAGTGCCAGAGCCAAGGTGGGGAGCAGATTTTGGGGTGGAGAATGGGAACTGGATGGAGGGTGCCAAAGTCTGAGTGGGGAGGTGGGGAATTGGGATTGGATGGAGAGAGCCAGAGCCAGGCTGGGGAGCAGTTTTTGGGGTGGAGAACGGGGACTGGGAGGGGAGTTGGCTGACCCCGCTGTGCCCCCAGGCCACGTGCTCTACGCCGACATCAAGATGGAGAACGGCAAGTCCAAGGGCTGCGGCGTGGTGCGCTTCGAGTCGCCCGAGGTGGCGGAGCGCGCGTGCCGCATGATGAACGGGCTGCAGCTGCGCGGCCGCGAGATCGACGTGCGGATCGACCGCAACGCCTAGGCTGCAGCAATGCAGGGGCTGCAGCAATGCAGGGGCTGCAGCAATGCAGGGGCTGCACCTCTGCAGGGGCTGCACCGCCGCGGGGCTGCACCAATGCAGGGGCTGCACCGCCGCGGGGCTGCACCAATGCAGGGGCTGCACCGCTGCAGGGGCTGTGCTATGCCTCTGCGGGGGCCGCACCTCTGCGGGGCTGCAGGGCTGCATTGCGCCGCACCATTGCAGGGCTGCACCTCTGCAAGGGCTGCACCTCTGCAGGGCCGCCCTGCGCCTCTGCCCTGCGCCTCTGCCCCGCACCTCCTCCTCTGACTGGATGTAAAGCTGTTCAGCCCCGCCCGGTTGCTTTCTGGAGTAATTTTAAGTCCTTTTTTTAACCGAGGGAGCCCCGTTTTACTGGTTTTTTGCATTGGAACTGCCATGTGCACAATCTTTTTTTGTAGTTGTGGCATTTCGTTGACCTGACAGATGTAAACAGTCTGACTTTGATAATAAATGCCAGTTCAGTATTTCAGTCCCAGCATCCTTTACTCTGCCTAAAATCCCTGCCAGCATTTGTCAAAGAAATCCAGTGCTCCTCTTGATTTGTGACAGAATCTCCTCAAGAAGTGTCCAAGGGTGCAGGATCTTCCCTCTCCTGTATCCCACATAATCCCTGGGCAGTCCCAGCTCAAGGCTTTTCTCCAGTGCCAATGTTGGTTTAAAAACCTCCCTGGGTTGTGTCGATGCCTGTGGAAAGGTTTGAACTGAAAATGGGTCAAAAACCTCTTTATTCTCTCCTGTGGGGAGGTCTGGCCTAGGCAGGTACGGGGCAAACACCGGCTGCAGCTGCGAGGGGAGAGAATTCCCCTTGTACTGCAGGAAACGCTTTCACCACAAACGGGTCCCGGTGTGCGGCAGTGGGGGCGGCCCCGGGCACGTCCCGGTGGGGCCGGGGAGGGTCGGGGACAGCCCCGGTAGGTTCGGAGCAGTCCCGGTGGGGCCAGGGAGGGTCGGGAACAGCCCCGGTAGGTTCGGAGCAGTCCCGGTGGGGCCAGGGAGGGTCGGGAACAGCCCCGGTGGGTCCGGGCCAGGTCCGGAGCAGCCTCGAATGGAGCTGGGGAGGGTCGGGGACAGTCCCGGTAGGTTCGGAGCAGCCCCGGTGGAGCTGGGGAGGGTCGGGGACAGTCCCGGTAGGTTCGGAGCAGCCCCGGTGGAGCTGGGGAGGGTCGGGGACAGCCCCGGTGGGGCCGGGCCGGGTCCGGAGCAGCCTAGAATGGGGCCGGGGAGGGTCGGGGACAGCCCCGGTGGGTCTGGAGCAGCCCCGGTGGGGCCGGGGAGGGTCGGGGACAGCCCCGGTGGCGCCGGGCCAGGTCCGGAGCTTCCCCCATGGGGCTGGGGAGGGTCGGGGACAGCCCCGGTGGGTCCGGAGCTGCCCCGGGGCTCCCTCCCGGTCCCTCCCGGTCCCGCCGTTCGCGGCCACGTGGCGCGGGCGGCGCGCGGCAGTGACGTCACGGCGCGGCGGCGGTCACGGGGCGCGCGGGGCGATGGCGGCGGCCGGAGGGTGCCGGGTGAGCGCGGGGGCACCGCGGCCGCACCGGGCACGGCGGGACGGGACCCCCGCGGCCTGCTCGGGCCGGCGGGGACAGCGGCGGGGCCCGGCCCGGAGCCGCCGTTCCCTCGCAGCTCCCGGTGGGGACACCCGGGCCAGGGGAGACCGGCCCCGGTTCCTGGCCCCGCTCCCGGGATGGAGCCTCCAGCGGGGCCGCGTCCCCGGGATTCGGAGGGGTCGAGGCTTCTCCAGCCCAACCATTCCGGGCTCCCGGGACCTCTCCCAGGGTTCCCGTGCCCCGAGCTGCTCCCGGGGCCTCTCCCGGAGCCTTTCCCGGGGTTCCCGTGCCCTGAGCTGCTCCCGGGGCCTCTCCCGGAGCCTCTCCCGGGGTTCCCGTGCCCTGAGCTGCTCCCGGGGCCTTTCCCGGAGCCTTTCCCGGGGTTTCCGTGCCCCGAGCTGCTCCCGGTGCCTTTCCCGCGGTTCCCGTGCCCCGAGCTGCTCCCGGTGCCGCTCCCGGTGCCTTTCCCGGGGTTCCCGTGCCCCGAGCTGCTCCCGGTGCCGCTCCCGGGGCTCCGTGCGGGCGCTTTTGCCGTGAGCTGTCCCGGAGCTCCCCGAGCAGGACGAGCCCTTTGTGCCCGGGCTGGAACGGGAGCCTGAAGCGGGATTTCTGCTCCGTTCGTGCCTTTGCTCGGGAGCTCCCCGGTGCTCGGCTCCTGCCCCGGTCTCCGGTGCTGCCCGTGAGCCAGCCAGAGGCGTTCGGGGGGGATTTGCCCGGTTCTACCGTGCTGCGAGCCCCGAGCTCAGCGCTGACCCCTCCGGAGCAGGAACCCGCGGGCTTGGCCTCGGCAGGGGCAGCAGAACCGTGCTGGGCTTGTTCTGGGATCCCCCGAGCTGGGAGCAGCTTGTGTTTGGAGGAGTTTCCCCCCCAAAAAAAAACCCCTTGTGCTTCTCACATTTCAGCTCCGGGTGGATTCGTGCGTGGCTGCTCTGCCAGACCCGGGGGGTTTGGGTGCTTTTGGGTGCTTCCCTGAGCTCCTAATGTTCTTTTTCCTTGCAGAAATGTCTCCTCAGCGGGCTCTGGCTGCTCCGATCCAGGGGTTTGGGAACTCTCGGGTGCTTCCCTGAGCTCTTGGGTGCTTCCCTGAGCTCCCGATGTGTTTTTTCCTTGCAGAAATGTCTCCTCAGCAGGCTGTGGCTGCTCTGCCAGATCCAGGGGTTTGGGAGCTCTTGGGTGCTTCCCTGAGCTCTTGGGTGCTTCCCTGAGCTCCTGCCTTGCTTTTTCCTTGCAGAAATGTCTCCTCAGCGGGCTCTGGCTGCTCCGATCCAGGGGTTTGGGAGCTCTTGGGTGCTTCCCTGAGCTCCTGCCATGCTTTTTCCTTGCAGAAATGTCTCCTCAGCGGGCTCGGGTTGCTCCGATCCAGGGGTTTGGGAGCTCCCGGGTGCTTCCCTGAGCTCCTGCCCTGTTTTCCCCTTGCAGAAATGTCTCCTCAGCGGGCTGTGGCTGCTCTCCAGGCGTTATCCCATCCCCGCCTTCCCCAGGAGCGCCCTGCCCGGGATCAGCAGCCCTGCCCTGGGCACCCCTCAGGTTGGTGCCCCCTGAATCCATCCCGTTCCCAGCAGAGTCCCCAGCTGGATGTGCGTGTGGCTCTGGCAAGTGCCCGCTTCCAGGCTGGGAATCTCCACTTTTTAACTGGAACTCGGGGGATTTTTGGGGCAGCTGAGGTTGGACGGGGCTTGGAGCACCCTGGGGTGGTGGGAGGTGGCCCTGCCCAGGCAGGGGGTGGAGCTGGGTGGGATTTCGGGTCCTTTCAGCCCGATCCATCCTGAGATTCCATGAAATCCCCAGGCCGTGTGGCTCTTTGGAGGATCAGCTGCTTTTCCAAGCAGCTCCGTGCTTTCCACACGTTCTGAAAGCGACCCGGGGCTTGCCTCCAGCCCAAAACTTTTGGGTTTTTGATCCTGTTGTGTTTTTTTTGGGAATTCCTTGGGGTTCTCCAACGTGGAATGGTTTTCTCCAGTCCAGATGCTACTCCTCGGGAGGAAGGAAGGGATTCATCTCAGGTTTCGTGGAGAACATCAAGCAGGAGTTAGCCAAAAACAAAGAGATGAAGGAAAGCATCAAAAAATTCCGAGACGAAGCCAAAAAGCTGGAGGAGTCAGATGCTCTGCGGGAAGCCAGGAGGAAATACGTGAGTGTTGGGGTGTTCCCTGGGTTATTCCCTGGGCTATTCCCTGGGTTATTCCCTGGGCTATTCCCTGGGTTATTCCCTGCTTTCTGGAGCTCTCACTGCTCCGAGTGAGCATTTCCATCCACAGGAGAAGTTCTGCTTGGCTGGGAGCGCTCAGTGCTGAGTGGATGCCTCAGAACCTTTATTTGTTGGAATGTTTTGGGTTTGGCTGTTTGGTTTTCTTTTTTAATTTTAGTGGAAAGTCTTTCCAGCAGACACTTGGCTGCATTTCTGAGCAGATCAGATAACGAGGCGTTAAATTGAGCATCAAACGTTTCAGAGAGCTCTGAGCATCATCATTTGCAGAGCTGCTGCTGACTCAGGCCATGAATTCCTGAAATGTTGCTTCTTCCACCCTCAATTCCAGCCTTAATGGATTGTGCTCCATCCCAGCTGCCTTTGAGTAGTTTCTGCCTCTTGATTAATGTTCTTTTCCCCCAGAAAACCATTGAGTCTGAAACAGTGAAGACCTCAGAAGTGATTAAAAAGAAGCTCGAAGAAATAACAGGGACGGTTAAAGAGGTAAAAGGATTTTTCCTCAGGGCAGCTCTGCTGGAGTTGGGCTTGGGGGGGCTGGAATTGTCATTGTTGGTGGCAGGTGCTGCTGCTCGTGGAGCTTTTCATCCAGTCATGGGTTGGGTGTGGCCAGAGGACACCCAGCCAGGGATTCCTCTGGGTTTGGGGCATGGAGAAGAGGCAGACCAACCCCCAGCAGCCTTGGGAGCCCAAAATAAGGATGGAGAGAGTGCAGAGGAACCCCTGGAGCCCCTCTGGCAGAGCTGGGGGTGCTCACCTGGAGAGGAGAAGGCTCCAGGGAGAGCTCAGAGCCTGGAGGGGCTCCAGGAGGGCTGGAGAGGGGCTGGGGAGAGGCCTGGGGCTGCAATGACCTTTCCCTTTTCCCTTGCAGAGTTTGGATGAGGTCAGCAAGAGTGACCTGGGCAGGAAGATCAAGGAAGGGGTGGAGGAAGCTGCCAAAACGGCCAAACAGTCTGCAGAGTCTGTGACCAGGGGAGGGGAGAAGCTGGGCAGGACTGCAGCCTTCAAAGCCATCTCCCAGGTACTGCTGCCTGAGCTCCCAGAAGCTCAGGAGTGGCTTTTTGGGGAGGTTTGGGGGGAAATCCTGCAGGGGGAAATCCTGCAGGTCTGAAATCCTGCAGGGGTGAGATCCTGCAGGTCTGAGATCCTGCAACCTTCAAAGCCATCTCCCAGGTACTGCTCCCTGAGCTCCCAGAAGCTCAGGAGTGGATTTTTGGGGAGGTTTGGGGGGAAATCCTGCAGGGGGGAAATCCTGCAGGTCTGAGATCCTGCAGCCTTCAAAGCCATCTCCCAGGTACTGCTCCCTGAGCTCCCAGAAGCTCAGGAGTGGCTTTTTGGGGAGGTTTGGGGTGAAATCCTACAGGTCTGGGATCCTGCAGAGGTGAAATCCTGCAGAGAGGAAATCACAGCTCCCCTGGCAGGGCTGAGCTCCTGGGGAGCTGCCTGCTGCAGGGTTGGAGAAGGTCCCTCTCCAGAGGGATTTTAGCTTCCTCAAATCCCTCTTTTTGCAGGAAACACAGAAAATATCCCAGGTTTTATTGCCAAGCTGTGGCTGCCCCACCCCTGGCAGGGTTTGCTCTCCCAGACCATCGCAGGGTGGGATTTCCACCTTCTGGGGGGGGCAACAAACCCACCCTGAGGGGGCTGTTTTCCTTGCAGGGAGTGGAAAGTGTGAAGAAGGAGATAGATGAGAGTGTTTTGGGACAGACGGGTCCCTACAGGCGCCCGGAGCGGCTCCGGAAGCGGACGGAATATTCCGGAGAGAGGATCAAAGAGCAGCGAGTGTTTGAGGCCAACGAGTACGTGGGGGGGTCCTCTGGGGGTGGGGGGAATGTTTCTGGGTGTGATTTGGTGGAAAAGGTAAAAAACAGCTCAGGGGTTAAAGCCCAGGAGCTGTGGGCTGGGAGCAGCTGGGGCTGGGGGCGCGTTCCCAGCAGGAAGGGATGGTCCCGGATCTCCCTGTGGCAAAACTGGAAATTTCAAATTCCAGAGGGGAAATTCGATGTTCAGAGGTGAAATCCTGAGCTGAGCGTTGTTCTGTGTTCAGTTTGAACTTGCTGCTGAGGCTGTGCTCCTTTTTTCTGGCCTGCTTTCCTCCTCTGGGTTGAGTTTTATTAGTCTGCTGCTTTATTTATTTGGAGTTTTGTTTCTCTCATGTTTTATTTAGCCGGGTTTTTATTTGGCCGGTGTCTCATTTATCTGGTGGATCATTTATGGGGCTATCACTTATGGGCCTGCAATTTATTTTATAATTGATGGGGCCATCATTTATCTTGTAATTGAGCTCATCATTTCTGTGCTGTCTCAGCCTCAGTGATGCCGAGTGCTGCAGGGATATTCCTCCGGGTGCTGTCTGTATTTGTTACAAGTCCATTTTCCCCAAATATCCACATTTTATCCCCGTTTTCTGCCCTCTCTAGGGAAGCCATGGGCATGGTGCTGCATAAAGACTCCAAGTGGTACCAGCAGTGGAAAGATTTCAAGGACAACAACGTGGTTTTCAACAGTGAGTCGAGCACATTCCCTTCCCAGCCCTGCTCCCTGCTCCTGGATCTGCCTCCAGCCTCAGCAAATCCCAAATCCCCGCTTTTCTCTGTGGGTTTGGAGGCAGAGCTGGGAGCTCTCAGCTTCTCCAGCTGTGCTGCAGCCCCTCCTGTGCTGGGAGCAGTCCCAGGGCAGCTGAACTCCTGGCTGTCCTGTTCCTCCCTGCTCAGCTTCGTGCTGGCACCAGGGACAGGGAAAGCAGCTCTGCTGCTCCCCAGATGGAGCTTAAAACAGGGAAAATCCTGGAAAATCCAGGGGGTTTCACACAGCTTCCAAACTGGTGAAAGAATTCTTAAAAAAAAAATAATAATCCCGTGATCTTTCTGACCTTTGATGTCAACTGAGGCTGGTTTTAGTGCAAATGCCCTGAAAACAATCCCGGAATTTAGGTTGGAAAAGCCTCCAGGACCTTTTGAGCCCAACCTGTCCCTGATCCCCAGATTGTCACCTCCAGGGCTGGGGACTGCTCCAGTGGGAGCAGCACGATCCTGAATGTGCTCACTCCACTGGATAAATGCCCTTCCCAGAGGTGTTGAACCTGAGTGGTAGCAGAGCAGGAGCTGCTGAGAGGTCAGAACATTGCAGGAAAATGGGGAAGAAAATGGGGAGAGAAGCAGGGAGGAAAATGGGGAAGAAAATGGGAAGAAAGCAGAAAAATGGGGAATAAAATGGGGAGGAAAACAGGGAGAAAAATGGGGAGAAAACAGAAAAAATGGGGAATAAAACGGAGAGGAAAACAGGGAGAAAAATGAAGAGAAAATGGAAAAATGGGGAATAAAACGGAGAGGAAAACAGGAAGAAAAATGAGGAGAAAACAGAAAAAATGGGGAATAAGATGGGGAGAAAATAGGAAGAAAAACGGGGAATAAAATGAGGAGAAAGCAGAAAAATGGGGAATAAAATGGAGAGGAAAACAGGGAGAAAAATGAGGAGAAAATGGAAAAATGGGCAATAAAATTGAGAGGAAAACAGGGAGAAAAATGGGGAATAAAATGAGGAGAAAACAGGAAAAATGGGGAATAAGATGGGGAGGAAAACAGGGAGAAAAATGAGGAGAAAATGGAAAAATGGGGAATAAAATGGAGAGGAAACCAGGAAGAAAAATGAGGAGAAAACGGAAAAAATGGGGAATAAAGTGGAGAGGAAAACAGGGAGAAAAATGAGGAGAAAACGGAAAAATGGGCAATAAAATTGAGAGGAAAACAGGGAGAAAAATGGGGAATAAAATGAGGAGAAAACAGGAAAAATGGGGAATAAGATGGGGAGGAAAACAGGGAGGAAAATGAGGAGAAAATGGAAAAATGGGGAATAAAATGGAGAGGAAACCAGGGAGAAAAATGAGGAGAAAACGGAAAAAATGGGGAATAAAATGGGGAGAAACCAGGAAGAAAAATGGGGAATAAAATGAGGAGAAAGCAAAAAAATGGGGAATAAAATGGGGAGAAACCGGGAAGAAAAATGGGGAATAAAATGAGGAGAAAACAGAAAAATGGGGAATAAGATGGGGAGGAAAACAGGGAGAAAAATGGGGAATAAAATGGAGAGGAAAACAGGGAGAAAAATGAGGAGAAAACGGAAAAAATGAGGAATAAAATGAGGAGAAAACAGAAAAATGGGGAATAAAATGGAGAGGAAACCAGGGAGAAAAATGGGGAGAAAAACAGGGAATAAAATGGGGAGCAAACCAACTCCCAGCTGGTGCCTGGTGCTGCACAAAGGCATGGAGGAAGGTCGGGCCCTGCGGGTCCCTCCGGGCTGGGGCAGCTGGCAGGGCTCTGAGCTCTCTCTGCTCCCTGCAGGGTTCTTTGAGATGAAGATGAAATACGACGAGAGCGACAACGCCTTCATCCGCGCCTCGCGCGCTGTCACCGACCGCGTCACCGACCTCATAGGTACAGGGACAGCCTGGGGTACAGGGACAGCCTGGAGCTGCTATTGGGTACAGGGACAGCCTGGGGCTGCTCACGGGTACAGGGACAGCCTGGGGCTGCTCACGGGTACAGGGACAGCCTGGGGCTGGTCACGGGTACAGGGACATCCCTGGGACTGCTCACGGGTACAGGGACAGCCTGGGGCTGGTCACGGGTACAGGGACAGCCCTGGGGCTGCTCGCGGGTACAGGGACAGCCTGGGGCTGCTCTTGGGTAGAGGGACACCCTGGGGCTGGTCATGGGTACAGGGACATCCCTGGGGCTGCTCGCGGGTACAGGGACAGCCTGGGGCTGGTCATGGGTACAGGGACAGCCTGGGGCTGCTCTTGGGTACAGGGACAGCCTGGGGCTGCTCACGGGTACAGGGACAGCCTGGGGTTGCTCGCGGGTACAGGGACAGCCTGGGGCTGCTCTTGGGTAGAGGGACACCCTGGGGCTGGTCATGGGTACAGGGACATCCCTGGGGCTGCTCACGGGTACAGGGACAGCCTGGGGCTGCTCACGGGTACAGGGACATCCCTGGGGCTGCTCTTGGGTACAGGGACAGCCTGGGGCTGCTCGCGGGTACAGGGACAGCCTGGGGCTGCTCACGGGTACAGGGACAGCCTGGGGCTGCTCGCGGGTACAGGGACATCCCTGGGACTGCTCACGGGTACAGGGACAGCCTGGGGCTGCTCACGGGTACAGGGACACCTGAGCTGCTCCTGGAGAGCCCTGGGGCTGCTCACGGGTACAGGGACACCCTGGGGCTGCTCTTGGGTACAGGGACAGCCTGGGGCTGCTCCTGGAGAGCCCTGGGGCTGGTCACAGGTACAGGGACATCTCTGGGCCTGCTCTTGGGTACAGGGACAGCCTGGGGCTGCTCGCGGGTACAGGGACAGCCTGGGGCTGCTCTTGGGTAGAGGGACCAGCCTGGGGCTGCTCACGGGTACAGGGACACCTGAGCTGCTCCTGGAGAGCCCTGGGGCTATTCATGGGTACAGGAACATCTCTGGAGCTGCTCCTGGAGAGCCCTGGGGCTGGTCACGGGTACAAGGGGACAGCCTGGGGCTGCTCGCGAGTACAGGGACATCCCTGGGGCTGCTCACGGGTACAGGGACATCCCTGGGAAGGATGCTCTGTCCCCGTGTCCTGGTGGCCATTCCCCTCCATTCCCCTCTCTGCTCTGTGTCCCCGTGTCCTGGTGGCCATTCCCCCGTGCCGTGTCCCCGGTGCCAGGTGCTGGTGGCAGTGCCAGCCCCGGCACTGAGCTGTCCTTGCAGGGGGGCTGTTCTCCAAGACGGAGATGTCGGAGGTGCTGACGGAGATCCTCAGGGTGGACCCGTCCTTCGACAAGGATCGCTTCCTGAAGCAGTGCGAGCGCGACATCATCCCCAACGTCCTCGAGGTGCCCCTGCTGCCCCGCGTCCCCTCAGCCCCCAGGGAAAATGAATCTGGGATTTGGAATGAGCAGGAATTGTTCTGGGTTTGGGATTTGAAATGAGCAGGAATTGTTCTGAGTTTGGGATTTGAAATGAGCAGGAATTGTTCTGAGTTTGGGATTTGAAGTAGAGCAGGAATTGTTCTGAGTTTGGGATGTGAAATTGAGCAGGAATTGTTCTGGGTTTGGGATTTGGAATGAGCAGGAATTGTTCTGAATTTGGGATTTGGAATTGAGCAGGAATTGTTCTGAGTTTGGAGCAGGAATCGAGCAGGAATTTTGGGATTTGAAACTGAGCAGGAATTGTTCTGAGTTTGGGATGTGAAATTGAGCAGGAATTGTTCTGAATTTGGGATTTGAAATGAGCAGGCATTGTTCTGAGTTTGGGATTTGGAATGAGCAGGAATTGCTCTGGGTTTGGGATTTGGAATTGAGCAGGAATTGTTCTGAGTTTGGGATTTGGAATTGAGCAGGAATTGTTCTGAGTTTGGGATTTGGAATGAGCAGGAATTGTTGTGAATTTGGGATTTGAAATTGAGCAGGAATTGTTCTGGGTTTGGGATTTGAAATGAGCAGGAATTTTGGGATGTGAAATTGAGCAGGAATTGTTCTGAATTTGGGATTTGAAGTAGAGCAGGAATTGTTCTGAGTTTGGGATTTGGAATTGAGCAGGAATTGCTCTGAGTTTGGGATTTGGAATTGAGCAGGAATTATTCTGGGTTTGGGATTTGGAATTGAGCAGGAATTTTGGGATTTGGAATGAGCAGGAATTGTTCAGAGAGACTCAGGAGAGCCTGGAGAAACGGCAGCTTGAGGAGCCAACCGTTGGGATCCTTCTGTTCCTTCTGTGCCTGAATTTTTCAGAGTGGGAAATCGCAGCCCTGCTCCTCTCCTCTTTGATCCAGGGTTTGTGAGCCCTGGGAGCTCTGCTGGCTCTCTGGCAGCTTGAGCAGGAAGCTGCAATGGGAAGGTGCAGCTGGAAGCTTTGAGAGTTTAATCATCCAAAGGTTTCCGTGCCTTGGCCTCAGCTCCTGTGTTTTTATCAAAATCCTTTTTGCTGTTCCCCTTTGCAGCTCCAGTTTCCCCCCAGAGCCCCACAAACAGTGGGATTTAAGGTGTTGTGCTGCTGCAAGGGCTGATTGCTCCCACTTTGGTCTGGGAGGAGCTTTAAAATGTTCTCTGTGCTTCCCCCTCAGGCTCTGATCTCCGGGGAGCTCGACATCCTCAAGGACTGGTGCTATGAGGCCGTGAGTGAAGCTCCCAAAACCTCCCCAGAGCTTGGGATTCTCCCTTGGAAATGGGGTTATTTCCAGGGGTTGGAATTCCTGGAAGCAGAGCCTTTCCTGACAGTGTTGGTGGGCTTTTATTTGGGTCTTCGTTCCTCCAAAATCCAAAATAATTCTGCTCTTCCAAATCCAAAATAATCCAAGAGCTGAATTGCTCCAAGTGAATTCCCTGTTCCCCACCACCAGAGGGCTGGAAGAGCCAGTTTTTCAATTTAATAAATCCTGATCAGCTATTTTTATTATTATTATTATTATTATTTTTTGGTAACAATAATCCAGTCTGAGAGCAAAGAATCCTCCCTGCTTCCAGCAACCTTGGGAATGACACCTTGGATTGCTCTGGAGGGAGGCAGCAGCTTCTCTGCAGCGTGTGAGGCCAAGATCAAACATTCCCCAGGCAGCTGGAATTGGAAATGAAGCTTTAAATCCAGAGCAATCAGTCAGATGAGCCAGGGGAGGAAATGGGAATCCTGTCCCTGAGAACCTGGGGGATGAAACCTCGTAATGGTGCTGAGATGGTGATTCTGGGCACTGAACTCCCTCATTTTCCCTGATTTTCCTTTACTTTCACAGTTTTTCCCTGATTTTCCCTGCTTTCCCCCTGCTTTCCCCCTGCTTTTCATTTATTTTCACAGTTCTTCCCTGCTTTTCCCTGCTTTTCCTTTATTTTCAGTTTTTCACAGTTTTTACCTGCTTTTCACCTGCTTTTTCCCTGCTTTTCCTTTATTTTCACAGTTTTTCCCCTGCTTTTCCCCTGCTTTTCCTCTGCTTTTTCCCTGCTTTTCCTTTATTTTCCCTTGCTTTTCCCTGCTTTCCATTTATTTGCCCAGTTTTTCAGTTTTCCCCTGATTTTTCCCTGCTTTGCCTTTATTTTCACAGTTCTCCCCTGCTTTTCCCTGCTTTTCCCCTGCTTTTTCCCTGCTTTTTCCCTGCTTTTTCCCTCCTTTTCCCTGCTTTTCCCTGCTTTTCCCTGCTTTTCCCTTGCTTTTCCCTTGCTTTTCCCCTGCTTTTTTCCTGCTTTTCCCCTGCTTTTTCCCCTGCTTTTTTCCTGCTTTTCCCCTGCTTTTCCCCTGCTTTTCCTTTATTTTCCCCTGCTTTTCCCTTCTTTCCCTTTATTTTCACAGTTTTTCCCTGCTTTTCCCCTGCTTTCCTCTGTTTTTCCCTTATTTTCCTTTATTTTCCCAGTTTTTCACAGTTTTTCCCTGCTTTTCCTTTGTTTTCCCAGCTTTCCCTGCTTTTCCCTGTTCCTGCTGCTCAGTCCAGCTGCGAGTCCCTCATCCCTCAGCTGCTCTCAGGTCCTCACATTCAGCCCAGTAAAAGTGGGATTTTTCAGTGGGATTTTTGTGAATCCCAAAACATTTCCTGCACTTCTTTAATCCCTTCCTTCAGCACATTTACATTAAAAAGTGACTTTTTCTCATGGGTTTGTTTTTGGTTTTTGGGTTTGGTTTTTTTTGGTGGCTCTCTCCAAGCAAAAAATTCCCTTTTTTTTTTTTTTTTTAATTGTTTTTTTTTGATGGCAGAACAATTCCAAACAATTCCCAACCCGAGTTTGTTCATCCCTCAGACCTACAGCCAGCTGGCCCATCCCATCCAGCAGGCCAAGGCTTTGGGGCTCCAGTTCCACTCCAGGATCCTGGACATCGACAACATCGACGTGAGTTCCCTGCCCAGCTTTTCCCTGGGGGGAGGAATTGCACTCGTGGGCTCAGGAAGGGTTTTTTAGGATCAGGGAGATTGGGAAAATCCTCCAGGATCATCAAGGCCAACCTTCTTTGCTCTCACTGCTGGGTTTGAGCTCTGGGGGTTTGGGATTTCTGCTCCCAGAGGGGAAAATCCCAGTGCTGGAAGGGAAATCCCAGTGCTGGAAGGGTGATCCCAGTGTTGGAAGGGAAATCCCAGCGCTGGAAGGGAAATCCCATTGCTGGAAGGGAAATCCCAGTGCTGGAAGGGAAATCCCAGTGGTGGAAGGGAAATCCCATTGCTGGGAGGGAAAATCCCAGTGTTGGAAGGGAAATCCCAGTGCTGGAAGGGAAATCCCAGTGGTGGAAGGGAAATCCCATTGCTGGGAGGGAAAATCCCAGTGCTGGAAGGGAAAATCCAGTGCTGGAAGGGAAATCCCAGTGTTGGAAGGGAAATCCCAGTGTTGGAAGGGAGATCCCAGTGGTGGAAGGGAGATCCCAGTGGTGGAAGGGAAAAATCCCAGTGCTGGAAGGGAAATCCCAGTGCTCAAAAGGAAAATCCCAGTGCTGGGAGGGAAATCCCAGCTATCCAAGTTATCTGAAATATCTTGGAAATGGAGTCAGGCTTGGGTTTGGGGTGGGGCAGCTGCAGGGAGCTCGTTCCCTGGGATCAGCCAGGGGAACTTTGCAGAGCTGTTGAGATTCCCTCTGGGAACAGGAAAATCACCCTAAAAATAAATGTATTCCTTTGTGACCCGGCCCAGCCCTGAGCTGGGACTGCTTCCTTCATTGGGGATCAAACAGAATGTTTGGGAACATTCCAAAAGAGGGAAACCCCGCTGTCCTCAGTCCCCGTGCTTCCTTTTGGGGCAGCGCAGGCAGGAATTCCAGAGCTTTCCATGGCATCCTGCATTCCCACAAAAAAAAAACCCCAAAGGGATGCAAAGAGATCGCCCACAATGGGCAGAGAGAGAACTCTGGGATTTTAAAAGGAAAAAAAAAACCCTGAATTTCCACTCCTCTTGCATTCCAGTGAATAAAGCCTTTAAATATTTCATGGAACAGCCTGGGAATAGAGGGGAAAAATCCTGGCAAACAAAAGGTTCCCCCCTTGGAGTCTTTCTGGTCCAGTTTTTGTCTGGTTCAGAACAACTTCCCGGCAAAAAGGGATTTAAAAGCAGCAGAAAAGGCTCTGTTTGATCCTTGTGGGTCCCTTCCAGCTCAGGATGTTCTGATTCCGAGCAGTTCCTTCAGAGAATTCCGGTTTTTTGGGATTTTTTTGGAGAGCAGGGTGGCTTTGATTTTGCTTTCCAATTGGAGATAACGGAGCAGAGCTCGTTCCCGCTGCCCAGATTTATGGACTTGGGAAAACGATGAGAAAATCCACAACGCTTTGGGGAAGGCTTGGAGCGTTCCCAATTGGAATTGTTCTGGGAAACAGCTTTTCCATCTCTCCAGAATCATGGAATGGGTGTGATTGAGCAGCCAGGGGGAGCTGGGGGTGTCTGGGGTGCTGGGAACTCTTCCCTGACCCTGCAGGAACGGGGATCTCCCAGGGTTCTGTGTCCCTGGGGAAGATGATGGAGTTTGGGGTGTCTGGGGTGGTGGGAGCTGTGCCCTGACCCCACAGGAACGAGGGGTCTCCATGGGGTTCTGTGTCCTTGGGGAAGATGATGGATCTGGGGGTGTTTGTGGTGCTGGGAACTCTTTCCTGACCCCACAGGAACAGGGGATCTCCCTGGGTTCTGTGTCCATGGGGAAAATTATGGAGTTTGGGGTGTCTGGGGTGGTGGGAGCTCTTCCCTGACCCTACAGGAATGGGGGATCTCCCCGGGTTCTGTGTCCTTGGGGAAGATGATGGAGTCTGGGGTGGTGGGAGCTCTTCCCTGACCCCACAGGAATGGGGGATCTCCCCGGGTTCTGTGTCCCTGGGGAAGATGATGGAGTTTGGGGTGTCTGGGGTGGTGGGAGCTCTTCCCTGACCCCACAGGAACGGGGGTCTCCCGGGTTCTGTGTCCCTGCAGCTGGCCATGGGGAAGATGATGGAGCAGGGGCCGGTGCTGATCATCACCTTCCAGGCCCAGGTGGTGATGCTGATCAAGAACCACCAGGGGGACGTGGTGGAGGGGGACCCGGTGAGTGGGGACACGTCTGGGGTCTGGGCCAGGTTTGGGGCCAGGGACAGGTTTGGGGTCTGGGGCAGGTTAGGGGCCAGGGACAGGTTTGGGGTCTGGGGCATGTTTGGGGTTTGGGACATGTTTGGGGTCAGGGACAGGTTTGGGATCTGGGGCACATTTGGGGTCTGGGGCAGGTTTGGGGTCGGGGACAGGTTTGGGATCTGGGTCACATTTGGGGTCAGGGACAGGTTTGGGATCTGGGTCACATTTGGGATCTGGGACACATTTGGGATCTGGACACGTTTGGGATCCCCCAGGGCAGCTCCAGCTCCATCCCATCCCCAGCTCCCCTGCTGGGTTTGCCTCCCCTTGCCTTTCCCCAAGGTCCTGGCAGGGCAGAGCAGGGTTGGGTAGTGGATGGAAAAACCCCAAAGCCACGAGTGCCAGAATTCCACGGGAATCCCCCAGGAATGCCCAGCCCCGCCTGGAGCTCAGCCTGGGAGGGGTTTTGGGGAACCCCAGGGACCCTCCTGTGGTGGTGGGGCCCATCCCGGCTGACTCCCAGCCAGGGCAGGAACCCTGATCCAGGGATTCCCCGCCTTAAATCCCAGATCAGTATTGATGGGATGATCACTGAGCAGGATATCAAAGGCTGTTTGCTGCCAGCTTCCTCCAGGGCTGCAATAAATCAGGGAGAGGGATCCAGGTTCCCCAGGGGAGCCCAAACCTCAGCTTTGATCGGGAGCTGGTGGAGCTGCTGGGATACTGAGCAGGGAGGCTTAGGGAGAGGGGAGCCTCAGATCCCCGGAGTTTGGGGCTGGAAGGGGCTGGAGGGATGTGAGGTTTGGGGCTGGAAGGATGTGAGTTTTGGGGCTGGAAGGATGTGAGGTTTGGGGTGGGAAGGAGTGGAAAGATTTGAGTTTGAGTTTTGGGGTTGGAAGGGGCTGGAAGGATGTGAGTTTTGGGGGTGGAAGGATTTGAGTTTTGGGGGTGGAAGGAGTGGAAAGATGTGAGTTTGAGTTTTGGGGATGGAAGGAGCTGGAAGGATGGGAGTTTTGGGGTTGGAAGGGGCTGGAAGGATGGGAGTTTTGGGGTTGGAAGGAGTAGAAGGAGCTGGAAGGATTTGAGTTTGAGTTTTGGGGTTGGAAGGGGCTGGAAGGATGGGAGTTCTGGGGGTGGAAGGAATGGAAGGATGTGAGTTTTGGAGATGGCAGGATGTGAGTTTCGGGATGGGAAGGAGTGGAAGGATGTGAGTTTTTGGGTGGAAGGATGTGAGTTTGGGGTTGGAAGGAGTGGAAGGATGTGAGTTTTTGGGGTTGGAAGGATGTGAGTTTTTGGGGTTGGAAATATGTGAGTTTTGGGTGGAAGGATGTGAGTTTGGGATTGGAAGGATGTGAGTTTTGGGTGGAAGGATGTGAGTTTGGGATTGGAAGGATGTGAGTTTGGGGTTGGAAGGATGTGAGTTTGGGATTGGAAATATGTGAGTTTTGGGGTTGGAAGGATGTGAGTTTGGGATTGGAAGGATGTGAGTTTTGGGGTTGGAAGGATGTGAGTTTTGGGTGGAAGGATGTGAGTTTGGGGTTGGAAGGATGTGAGTTTTTGGGATTGGAAGGATGTGAGTTTGGGGTTGGAAGGATGTGAGTTTTGGGTGGAAGGATGTGAGTTTTGGGGTTGGAAGGAGTAGAAAGATTGGAGTTGTGGGGCGGAGGGTGCCCAGCTGGCAGCCCCGCTGTGAGCAGCCCTCTCTGGCAGGACAAGGTGCTGCGGATGCTCTACGTGTGGGCCCTGTGCCGGGACCAGGACGAGCTGAACCCCTACATGGCCTGGAGGCTGCTGGACATCTCCTCCTCCAGCACGGAGCAGGTGCTCTGAGCGGGGCTGCCCTGGGCCCTTCCCACCCCTCTGGAAGCAGCTCCAGCCTGGAACCCTCACGGGGAGCAGCCCAGGCTGGGGGTTTTGGGAGAGCTCCTGCTTCTCCCAGTCCCTGAGGAATGGGAATCCCTGCTGGGGGACGTGTGGCACGAGCAGCTGCTGCTTCATCCTCGTGCCTCAGGAGGCTCCTGGGAACCCCCCAGAGCTGCCGTTCCCACCTTGGAGATCCCTGGAGAGGCCTTGGAGGGGCTCCTGGCTGCCAGGCTCCTGCCCAGCCTCCAGCCTCGTGTCCCCTGCCGTGTCTTGCACTTTCCCAAACCAAAATACAACCAGGACTTTGCACATGGAGGTGTCGGATCCTCAGGCTGGTGTGGGACGGGGCTGATATTTGAACATCCAGGGGTGAGATCCGTTTATCCACGGCTTGGAGGGGGGAATGTTGTTCATTCCGGTCACAAAGAGCCACAGCTGCGTCCCTCGGGGTGGCAGGGAGGGTGTGGGACAGGAGGGGAAGGGCACAGGGGGTGTCTGAGGAGTGGGACTGCTTTGGGGACGCTGAATTTTTCTGTCCCACACGCTGTCTCATTCCCTGTGCTCCCTGCTCAGCTCTCTGGCCTTGTCTGCTCATCCCTGCACAGATCCCAGGTCCAGGAGCAGAAACTTCCCCAGGGGTGAAATCCCCTTTCAGGCCCAATCTAAAACAATGGGGTTTGAAAATCCCAAATCATGGAAAAAATTCCCCCAGTCCAGGTTCCAGGGGCAGCGTTCAGTGGGGTTTGGGACCCCGTCCTCCTTGAGCTTGTTTTGCTGGGAGGAAGAGCAGGGGGAATGGCTGAGGGGGAGCAGAAACTGTGGGGTTTGGGCTTCTCCCAAAGGAGGGAGGGCTCTGGGAGCTGAGCCAGGGCCTGCCCGTGGAAAGGGAGCTTGGGAAAAGGTCTGGGGAGGAAACGCAGAGATTGCTGTGCTGCTGAGGGTGAGGCAGGAGAGCTCTGCCCTGCCAGAGTGATTCAAGAGAATAATTCCAGTTCCTCTCCTCGTGTCCAGAGCTTTCAGCATCCCTGGGAGCTTCCCAGAGCCCCGGGCTGAGCCCCTTTCCTTGGGATGGGGCAGCTCCAGCAGCAGAGGCTGCCCCCAGCCCCCGGAGCATTCCCAGGGTGTGGGGGTGCCACATCCCCTGCTCTGGGGGTGGCACTGGGGTCACAGCCACCCCAGGGAATGCTCCAGCCTGGAATGCTGGGATGGAGCCCCAGGGAGGCTGAGGGGGCTCCGCCTGGAGCAGAGGAGGCTCAGGGGGGGCTTTGTGGCTCTGCACAGCTCCTGCCAGGAGGGGACAGCCAGGGGGGTCGGGCTCTGCTCCCAGGGGACAGCAGGACACGAGGGAACAGCCTCAGGCTGGGCCAGGGGGGTTTAGGTTGGGTATTGAGAAGATTCCTTCATGGGAAGGGTTGTCCAGCCCTGGCACAGCTGCCCTGGGCACGGCTGGAGTCCCCACCCCTGCAGGGATTCAAAAGCCGTGGGGATGTGGCACTTGGGGACAGGGCCAGTGGTGGCCTTGGCAGTGCTGGGGCTCGCTGTCCCTGGAGGCTTTTCCAGCCCTGTGGAGAAGGGCTGGGGGGGTTCCTTGGTTCCTGGCACTGCCAGCCCTGCCCCTGGCTCCATCCCCGGGATGCCTGCAGGGCGAGCAGGGTTGCCATGGGGATGGGGATGCTGCCGTGGTGACTCAGAGCAGCTCCTGCCAGGCTCTGACATCCCGTGGGCTGTTGCCATCCCACCGTGGGGGGCTCTGAGCCCCCACAGCCCCCCACACCTTGCCAGGCTGCTCCAAACCTCCAGCCCGGCCTTGGGCACCGCCGGGGATCCAGGGCAGCTCTGGGAGTTCCACTCCAGGGCCTCCCCAGCCTCAGGGAGGGCTTGGAATGAGAGGATCCCAACCCATTCCAGCGTTCTGTGATCCCACAGCTGCCCCGGGGCATTTGGGGCTTTTCCCAGATCCTGCAGTGCTGGAGTTTGGACGCCCAGCCCCGCCCCGAGGGGTTTGTCCAGGATTTTCCCAGTTCTGCGCTGGGTTTGATGGAATGGGATGATCAGGGTGCCCCCAGTGATCCCTCCGTGCTCTTTGCTCCTCTGTTCCTCCCTCTGTTGCAGTTTTGAGGGCTGCAGCCCCTGCTGCCAGGTGAAATTGTCCTCCCTGGGCCTTTCTGGCACGGGGGCTCCTCTTTGCAGCCTCGAGCACTCAGAAGGTCCCTGCCAAGTGACAGCTCCAGGGGAGAGCAGGGCCAGGCCTGGAGCACCGAGCTCGTTTAGGAACAATTCCTTAGAGTGGGGAGGTTTTTCTCAATGAGGTGTTTTTCATCTGGGCAGGGAGCTGGGACAGATCCATGGAGCAGCAGCCGCCTGTGCTGCCTCTCCAGAGCTCAGCTCCTCTGCCAAAGCCTCAGAGATGGTTTTTTTTTTTTTGGTGTTTTTTTTTGTGGTGAATGATTCCAAAATGATTCTTCTCCTGTCTCAGATCAGCTCCAAGAGCTGTGAGCTCTCCCCAGAGCTGCTGGAGGGCGCGGGGGCTTTGTCAGCCTGGGTGGAGGGATGAGTGACTGAGGGCTGTGGGGATCCTTCTGCCTCTGACTATTCCTGCCAATTACAAGAAATAAATAAAGCTTAATTAAGGCGAAGGCTTAGAGAACTCTTCTCCCCGCGGAGCACGGGGAGGAAATTCCACTTGGAGAGGTTCTGCCTGTGGCTGCCCAGGCCCTGGAGGTGTCCAAGTGTTGGACGGGGCTTGGAGCAGCCGGGGGTGGTGGGAAGGGGGTGGGACTGGAGGGGTTTCAGGTCCTCCCGAGCCAGTCCCGACTCCCTGGCTCAGCCCCTGGAAGTGCAGGAGCAGCAGGAGAATCCCAAATGCCAGCGCTGAGGGCTGGGCAGCAGCAGCAGAGTGCAGCAGGGATTTGTTTTCCAGAGGGAAAGAGCTTCCAGACATCCCCTGGGAGTGGCTGGAGCCCGACAGGAGCAGGATCCTGACACAGCATCCAGGGGGGCTGCAGCGGCCGGGACGTGCCACCGGCCGTGGCTGTCACCAAGGGGGCACACAGAGCTTTGGGGAGCCCCCGGGGATGTCCCGGCAGGGCTGGAAAACCCCGGGAATGCCCCAGGGAGATGGGATCCAACACCTCTGTGCCATCCCTTAAAAGCCATCCTGGTTCCAGGGCGCTGATTTCAAAGCAGCCCTCGGGAGGGAAATGACCACGGGTTAAGGGATGGATCCATCGATTTTATTCTGTCCTTGATCTCCACCTCGCCTTTCCCTGGGATGTTTTCAGCTGAGGTGCTTTTAAAACAGCTTTAATTCATTTTCCCTTGGCTGCTGCAGTGCTGCTAATTGGGAACTGGGACTATCTGACAGGATTTACATAGATTTTGAAACGGGAAAGGAAAAATTTCCAAAAATACCTCCCTTTTTAAACTCAAATGCAGCAGAAACTTCATGAAACCGTTTTCTTAAAATACCCTGAAAATCCGCCGTGGTTTTGATGGATCCTTTCTGCCAGCGAGGTTTGCTCTGGGAAAGGAGGGACCCGAACATCCCGGGGGGTTCTGATCGCAGCGGGGTCTGGGAGCACTGCCCCGAGCGTCTCCACACGCCCGGCGTTCCCTGGGACTGAGAGAGGCTCAGCATTCCCGGGAACACAGGCTCAGAATTCCCTGGGACTGAGAGAGGCTCAGCATTCCCGGGAACACAGGCTCAGCATTCCCTGGGACTGAGAGAGGCTCAGCATTCCCTGGGACTGAGAGAGGCTCAGCATTCCCTGGGACTGAGAGAGGCTCAGCATTCCCTGGGACTGAGAGAGGCTCAGCATTCCCTGGGACTGAGAGGCTTGGCATTCCCGGGAACACAGGCTCAGAATTCCCTGGGACTGAGAGAGGCTCAGCATTCCCTGGGAACTGAGGTTCAGCATTCCCTGGGACTGAGAGGCTTGGCATTCCCGGGAACACAGGCTCAGAATTCCCTGGGACTGAGAGAGGTTCAGCATTCCCTGGGACTGAGAGAGGCTCAGCTTTCCCGGGAACATAGGCTCAGCATTCCCTGGGAACTGAGGTTCAGCATTCCCGGGAACACAGGCTCAGCATTCCCTGGGAACTGAGGTTCAGCATTCCCTGGGACTGAGAGGCTTGGCATTCCCGGGAACACAGGCTCAGCATTCCCTGGGACTGAGAGGTTCAGCATTCCCGGGAACACAGGCTCAGCATTCCCTGGGAACTGAGAGAGGCTCAGCTTTCCCTGGGAATTGAGGCTCAGATTTCCCGGGAACACAGGCTCAGTTTTCCTGGGAACACAGGCTCAGATTCCTTTGGGAAGAGGCTCAGATTCCTCTGGGAACAGGCTCAGATTCCTCTGGGAACACAGGCTCCGATTCTTTTGGGAACACAGGCTCAGATTCCTTTGGGAACAGGCTCAGCTTTCCTTTGGGAACAGGCTCCGATTCCTTTGGGAACAGGCTCAGATTCCTCTGGGAACACAGGCTCCAATTCTTTTGGGAACAGGCTCCGATTCCTTTGGGAACACAGGCTCAGATTCCTTTGGGAACAGGCTCAGTTTTCCCGGGAACACAGGCTCAGGTTCCTTTGGGAACACAGGCTCAGCTTTCCTTTGGGAACAGGCTCAGATTCCTTTGGGAACAGGCTCAGGTTCCTTTGGGAACACAGGCTCAGCTTTCCTTTGGGAACAGGCTCCGATTCCTTTGGGAACAGGCTCCGATTCCTCTGGGAACGAGCCTTTGGGAGCGCTGGAGCCGCGGCTCCCTGCAGCCCCCCGGCCGCGGGACGGGATCTCTCCTCCGGGCGTTTTTGGCTCCCGGGATGCGAGCGGGACCTGCCCTGGCGGGGACGAGCCCCGCGGTCTCCATTGGCACCGGCACGTCTGAGTTCCCCGGGAACGTCTGCCACGGCTCCCGTAGCCATGGAGACACCGAAGCCGTGCACAGCAACACTTTTCCAGGCGTTTTTTTCCTTTTATTTTCCCCTGCCAGCCTCCTCGGGTCCGTGTGACTCTGTTGTGCCCACAGCAAGGGCTGATAATTTTAAGGGAACTGTGGAATTTTCTGGGGAACGGCGGGTGGGAGCCCTGGCAGAGCTGCTCCTTGCTCCCGGCTGCTTCCAAGGTCTGTGCCACCCTGCGCCTCTTCCATCTCCAGCCCAAAGGATTCCGTGTGGGATGGGGCAGCTCTGCTCTGGAGCCAGGCTGGGAGAGCTGGGGAAAGGAAGGGTCCAGGGAGAGCTCAGAGCCCCTGGCAGGGCCTGAAGGGGCTCCAGGAGAGCTGGGAAGGGGCTGGGGACAAGGCATGGAGGGAAAACAGAGTCACCCCCTGCCCTGCCCCGGGTGTGGGGAAGGCAGCGCTCCAGAGGGACGGATCCAGCCAGGAATGGTGCAGCAGCAGGGATGTGCTTGGCTGCAGGGATGCTCTGAGGGTGTGCTGGAAGCTCCTGGCTGGAGAGGAGCAGCAGCTCCATCACCACGGTCCTGTCCCTGCTGTCAGCCCCTGCTGGCCCCGGGAGCATCCCAGGGATCCTCCTGAGCAGGATGGGATGGGCAGGATGGGATGAGCAGGATGGGATGGGCACAAGCAGCAGCAATCCTGGAATTCCCAGCTGCCATTTGGAAGGGATCTTGTCCAAAAAAAAACCCCATGGGGCCTGGATCCCTCCTGCCTGTCCCAGCACGGGGCTGCTCCAAGGCTTCCTGCCACCCCCTCCTGTCCCCCACATCCCCAGGGCCACTCCCATGGATGGCCCTGCAGCCACCTTGACCCCCAATCCCGTATTTTCACAGCATTCCCATGGCTCTGCTCCTCTCTGCATCCCCAGGGTCCTCCTGCAGGACCACACCCACTGCAGCCCCCTGTCCCTGCCCCCAGGGCCCTGTGCTGTCACCTCCCCGCGTGTCACCACCACATTCCTCAGCGTCGCCCCCGTGACAGCACAGCCCCTGCACCCCCAGGGACCACATTCCTGAAATCCCCCTGAGGGCCACATCCCTAAAATCCTCCCAGGAACCACAACCCTAAAATCCCTCCAGGAACCTAAAATCCCCCTGGAACCACATCCCTGAAACCCCCCCAGGGACCGCATCCCTAAAATCCTCCCAGGAACCTAAAATCCCCCTGGAACCACATCCCTGAAATCCCCCTGGAACCACATCCCTGAAATCCCCCCAGGAACCACATCCCTGAAATCCTCCTGGGAACCACAACCCTAAAATCCCCCCAGGACCACAACCCTAAACCCCCCCAGGACCACAACCCTAAAATCCCTCCAAGGTACCACATCCCTGAAATCCTCCCAGGACCACATCCCTAAACCCCCCCAGGAATCTAAAATCCCTCCAAGGTACCACATCCCTAAACCCCCCCAGGACCACATCCCTAACCCCCCCCAGGGTACCAGCTCCCCCCGCATCCCCCCGGCGCCACATCCCGCACACCTTTCCGCATCCCCACGTTATCCCATCCCCCCCGCAGCCCCGCGTGCTTCCCACCCCCTCCCGCCTCCTCGCAGCCGCTGCATCCCCCCCACGCCGGGTACCACACCCCCGCATCCTCCATCTCCCGCATCCTCCATCCCCCGCATCCCTCCACACCCTCCGCATCCCCGCACCCCACGCATCCCTCCCTCCCCACCCCGTACCCTCACTCCGCCCCCCCGATCGCAGCTCCCCCCCCGTTCCGCAGCCCAATCAGGGCCGCTCCGAGGAATTCAAACCCCGGCCCCGCAAGCGCCGGCGGCGGCTCCGCTCCGCTCCCCGGGCCGGGAAGGCTGCGCCGCGGAGCGGCAGCGGGGCCGGTCCGGATGGGCTCGGGGAGCGGCGGGGCGGGCGCGGCCCCTGCCCGCCGCCCGGAGCGCAGGTGAGCGGGGAGGAACCGGGGGGAACCGGGGGGAACCGGGAAAGTTTGGTGGCGGAGCCCCGGGGCTGCACCGGGCACCGCCCGGCCGCGGCTCCGCAGGGGCGGTGCGGGATGCGGGGGGACTCCGCTCCCGGTGCCGCTCCCGGTGCCTCTCCCGGTGCCCGGGTGGGCTCCCTGCGGGGGTGGGGGGTCCGGAGAGGTGCGGTACCCCCGGGGTCGGGGCGCGCCCGGGGGTCTGTGACAGCCTGGGGTGGGGGGGAGAGGGAAAAAAAGGGGAATTTCGGAAGGAGAATCGCTGTCAGATAAAATCTGGGATGGGCATTTTGGGGAAGAAGAAGTGGAAAACAAGGAATTCCCGCAGCTGCTGCAAAGCTGCCGGTTTTGGGGTTCTGCTGTCGGGGAGCAAAGGGGCGGCTGCCGGAGCCCCCGAGTGCTGAGGGGCTTTGGGGGTGCCCACCCCGGGTCTGGGAGACGGGGGAGGGCGGCTCTGCGAAACTTTGGGATGAAACGGAGCCGCTGGGTCCCTGCTGGAGCCGGGGGGATCCCGCAGAACCCCGGGACGAAGGGCTGAGCCACGGAGCTGCCCCTCGGAGGAGCCGGGGGCGTTTCACCCTCAGCCCCCCCGGGAAGAGCTGGAGCTGCGGGAGCTCTCCGGGAGCGCCGGGGAGTGGCAGAGGGAACGGGGGAAGTCTGGAGGCAGCTTTTGCTGCAGAGCCTCGTGTGGAACATGAGATGAAGCTCCAGCAGGGCCAGCTGTGGGATTGACGGCGCTTTGGGGCTCCCAGGACCCGGCTGCCATCCCCTCCCTCCTGCCGTTCCCGGGGTTCTGCCTCCTCCCAGCTGCTGCTGCTGGCCAGGAAGGCGTCCCAGGCCGAGGAGGGGACGGGGCGCTGCTCCGCGTGGCTCTGGCGGTGCCCGGGCAGGTCTGTGCGTGGGACAGGAGCCGGGGATGCTTTTCCTGGCCAAGGGACGCGGTGCGAGCGGGATGTGCCCGGTTGCTGTGGCAGCGCAGCCCCAGCCGCTCCTGGCAGCGCCCGGATCCCTGGGTGAGGCTCTGCTTTTCCCTCAGCGGCCCTGGGGGGCTGCCTGGGAACGCGTTCGGGGTCTCTGCCCGCGGTCCCTGTGTCAGGAGGGGAAGGGAGGGAGGTGGGATCGTCCCTGAAAACCGCACGGGTGGAACCCCCCGGCTGCAAATCCCCGCGGAAAGGACGGCTGGGCACGGGGACAGGGCCTCAGGCCGTGCCAGGCAGGGTCGAGGTTGGATATTGGGGGAATTTCTCCAGGGAAAAGGGGTCCAGGCGCTGGCACGGCGGCACTGGGGGCCTCCCCATCCCTGCGGGCGTTTCAAACTGTGCGGATGTGGCACTTGGGGACAGGGGTCGGTGGTGGCCTGGGCGAGGCCGGGAACGGGCGCGATGATCTCGGGGGACTTTTCCAACGTAAACAATTCCCTGATTCCATCGTCTGGGACAGCTCCAGGGCCACCCAGCAGCGCCTGCTGTCCCCAAGGCTCCCTCCACCTGTTGCCGGCGGCCCCGGCCGGGCTGGTCCCGCTGCCCCCGCGGCTCCCCCGCTGCCGGTAAATCTGCTCGCTGCTGCCGGGGCCGGGGCAGCGTTCCCGGGGCTCAGCGGGACGGAGCGGGCCGTGGCCAGCCCCTGGCAGGCCGGCCGGGGCTGGGGCAGCAGCAGGGCCGTGGGCGGCTGCCGGAAAAGCCGGAGCTCGGAGCGGCAGCCGCGGTTCGTGAGCTCCGCGCCTCCCCCGGAGCTGACACGGTGACAGCAGCGGGTGACAGCAGCGGGTGACAGCAGCGGGTGACACCCTCGGGCTGGCGGCGCTGAGCTCTCTGGAATTGCCAGGTGCCGCTAAATCCCGAGCCGTGCTTTGGGAGCGGCTGCTCCCGGGAAGGGAGCGCTGCCCGGCTGGAGCTGCGCTGCCTCCAGACGTTCCCCACAAAGTCACAGGGATGGATCGAGGCTCCCCGAGGGGACCTCAGGGCCGGCAGGCTGAGCTGCAGCCCGGGGCCGGGCGTTCGACCCGGGATTAAAGGGATAACCAAGGGTGGGGAGGGAATGGCGGGATGGGAGCGCTCCAGGGCGTGGGGCCGGGGATGGAAAACTGGGATTTAGAGGGGAGCTGGAGGCTGCTTCTGGAAGAAGGGGATGGAACCCGCAGGGAAGAGCTGTGGGGATCCAGAAGAGGGATCCGGAGTGGGTCGGGAACTGCTGGTCTCAGTCGTGCCTGGCGGGTGGGACAGAACCTGCCCACTCCCGTTCCCATTCCAGCCGTGCCTGGAATGTCTGGAAACCACCCGGGGATCGCGAGGGAGGGACCCACCAGAGCATTCCACGGCCACCCTGCTGGAGGATTCTGTGCTGTGGGAAGCCGGGACGTGCCTGAGGTGCAGAGCTGGAGCCTGGGAAGCTCCCAGGACCGGCAGCACAGCTGTATCCATGGATTTTAACATCGCCCCAAGCTCTTGTGTGGCTTTCCCTTCCTGGCCTGGCAGGGCTTGGTGCCCACCAGGTCTCTACATCCCCAGCACCCAGGCAGAACCTCCTTCAGGGAGGAATTTTTGGAATCCAAACCTTTCTTTGGGAGCACATCCGGCTTCTGCTGGGATTCCCCAGTCCTTGGGAATGGTTGGGAGCAGAGAGGGTTGGAGCAGAGACCCCTGAGCCCACAGGAGAGCAACAGCTTTGGGGTCACGGAGAGGAGCAGACTCCTGGGAGCTCCCAGAGAGGCAGGGCAGGAGCTGCTGGATGCTCTTCCAGCCCGGAATGGGTCTGGAGGCCGGGCTGGGCAGGGCTTGGAGCAGCCTGGGACAGTGGGAGGTGTCCCTGACCCCATTCCATCATCCCACAGCTCCCTTGGTGGTGTCCCCATGTGAGCAGAGGTGGCTTTGCCATCCCAGCCTCACCGTCCCCACTGCCCCGGGGGGATGAGGGATCCTCTGGGCTGGGAGAGCTCTTGGTGCGGGGGAATTCAGCTGGAAAATCTCTGGATCAGCCCCACGGAGCTGCCCGGGGTGGGAAGGGCTCCTCAGGGCTCCTCAGGCCGGAGACTCCGGTGCCTGAATTCCCGGGATCTCCCGCAGCCCCTCTGCATTGCAGGGCCGGGAGTCGGCCTTTAATTGTGCCGGGCTGTGCTAACGAAGGGATTAAGGCCTGGGAGGGCGAGCGGTGCCGGCCAAATTCCCCTCCCTGCTCCAAGGGCTCCTTTTGTAACGCTCTCCTTTCACTCCTTCCTCCCTGCCTGGAGCATCCCACCCTGGGATCCAGATCTGAGCCACTGCTGGGCTGGGCCAGGCGTCCCCAGCAGCTGCTGAGCCTTCCCAAGGATGGAGGGATGAGGGAACAGCGGGATGGAGCCGGGCACTCCCTTCTCCCCGGATCCCTGGGAGGGTTCCAGCAGGGGTGGGGATGGGCTCCAGGGAAGGGGAGAGCTGCGGGATGCTCTGTTTCCTGGGGAAGGAGCAGCTGCTCTCTGCTGGATGCCGCGGAGCTGCTCCATCCATGGATCCTCTTCTCTCCAGGCCGGGAGCGCCTGGGATGCGCCCAAGGCTCCTCCAGGAAAGGAGGGGCTGGAACCGGGGCTGCTGCCAGGGGCAGGGGGATGGAGCAAACACACGGATTCTCCAGAGCCGTGCAGGACAGGGGCATCAGGAGCATTCCCTGGGAGCAGCAGGGAGGGAACCTTGTCCCCAGGGGACCTGCTGTCCCGCCAGGCTCGGGGCAGACGCCGTCCCTGGATCGGGATCCCGACGGGAGCCGAGCCCGGCTCGGCTGCCAAGGTGCTTCCAGGAATGCCTCTCTCCACTGGGGCATGGCAGGGACACAAAGCAGGCACTGATGGAGAGTGCTTGGCACCGGCATGGCACACGGTGTCCTGGCACTGGGCGGGGACAGGCGGGACCAGCCTGGGCTCCTGGCACGGGGCCGGAGTCTGGATCCACGCGGGAGCTGCAGCCCGGAGCAGGGGCTGGGGGGACACGGATCCCCGGGGCAGGGCTGGGGGTCCCAGCTGCAGATGGGCAATGCTGTCCCCCTGTCTGTCCCTGCCTGGCACGGGGGGAGCGGGACGGGGAAGGGTTCCAGCAGTGGGATGAGAGGATTTGGGGTCTGCTGCTGGGGATGCTCCTTCCCTCCTGCTCTGTCCCACGGGTGTCACTCACCCCACGCCAGGCCAGGGGAAGCCATGGAGGAGCCTTTGGCTCAGGTGAGAGATGGGGATGGGCCAGAGGGACCTGCTGGGATCCAGGACCCTGCTGGGACCTGGACCCTGCTGGGATCTGGACCCTGCTGGGATCTGGACCCTGCTGGGACCTGGACCCTGCTGGGCTCCAGGACCCTGCTGGGATCTGGACCCTGCTGGGCTCCAGGACCCTGCTGGGACCTGGACCCTGCTGGGATCTGGACCCTGCTGGGATCTGGACCCTGCTGGACCCTGCTGGAATCTGGACCCTGCTGGGATCTGGAGACCCTGCTGGGACCTGGACCCTGCTGGGATCTGGACCCTGCTGGGCTCCAGGACCCTGCTGGGCTCCAGGACCCTGCTGGGACCTGGACCCTGCTGGTTCTGTGGCCTTTCCTGGCTTTCCTAGTCCTGTCCACCCCACAGCAGATCCCCGGAGCAGAGTCTGCATCTGGGGAGCCTCAAGAAGCTCAGGGCAGCCCCTTTGATCCACCAGCAGCTCCCAGTTCCTTTCCCCGCCTGCTTTGCCCCAGATGCTGGGAACCGTGGCCAGATTTGATCAGGACCTTCCCGGGGAGAAGCAGGAATGGGATCCCGCGGCTCCCTGCAGCCCCGAGCCTCCCGAGGGTGGATAAAATCACTGCGAGCTCGCGGCATGGGAACGGCATCGATTTCCGGGAGCTGAGCCCTGGCCCTGCCATCGATCTGCATTTTTATCAGCTCATCTCAGTGACGGGAGCGGCTCCGGCACTGCGGGGGAGGAGGAGAGGAGCGAGAGGAGGAGGAGGAGCAGCAGCTCCGCTCCGGGGGTGCTGCCGGTGGTCCCTCAGCTCCTCAGGTCTCCTGCTCGGTCCTGCAGTGCCCCACACGTCCTGCAAAGCCTGGAGGGAATGAGGGAGGGAAGGATGGAAGGAATGAGGGATGGAAGGAATCAGGGATGCAAGGATGGAAGGAATCAGGGATGGAAGGGGATGCAGGGATAGAGGGATGGAAGGAATGAGGGATGCAGGGATGGAAGGAATCAGGGATGGAAGGAGATGCAGGGATAGAGGGATGGAAGGAATGAGGGATGCAGGGATGGAAGGAATCAGGGATGGAAGGGGATGCAGGGATAGAGGGATGGAAGGAATGAGGGATGGAAGGAATGAGGGATGCAGGGACAGAAGGATGGAATGGGATGCAGGGACGTTCTCCAGGTTAAAACGCTCCCCAGGGAGAGAGGCTGGGACACTTGTCGTGCTTTTGGGAAGGACATGGACCAAATCCAGCAAGGCTTGGCTTTCCCTCTTCGCCTCCCTCTCCTGCTCCTGTTTGCCTCTGGACTGGGTGGGTGGAAGGGCTGAATAATCCCAGAGAACTCCTGAGGGGGGGGGGGCTGCTCTTGTCACCTCTGGAATTCCTTGATGGCAACAATCATCCCGTGCTGGCCCTGGGAAAGTCCATTTTTCCTTGGGATGCTGGGCCGGGGAGCCCTTGGCCCTGGGCTGAACCCCTGCTTGGACCTTTCCAGACGTGGATTTGGGATGTTCTCTCTGTTCAGCCTCTGCTGCCTTCCCAGTCTGGGTTCTAGGGGGCTCGGAGCACCCTGGGGCAGAGGGAGGTGTCCGGGGGTGGCACTGGATGGGCTTCAGGTCCCTCCAACACAACCCGGTCTGGAATTCTGTGACGGGAGCAAAGCTGGACAGGCTGGGATTGACGATCCCGCTCTTGGGTGTTTCCAGCCCGGATTATTTTGGGGGAATTCGGCTCCGTGATCCACGCAGAGCCTCGGCCGCTGCTCCGGGTGTTGGTGCACGTGGAGGGCGGCTCCAAACCGCGCCTCCGACCCAGGAATGATTAAAAATCCTTTAATTGCACCACCGGAGCTCTTCGGAGCTGGGTCTTTGCCCATTTGCTCAATAATTCATGGCAGAGCCCGGTAATTAAATGCTAAAAACCCGATTTGCCTGGCATTGTTTGCAGTTCCATTGCTGCTTGAATGCAAGAAATTACCGAGTCATTTAATTGGTAATTAAAAGTAATGATTGCTTCCCATGCTCCAGGAATTACTCAGCATTTCTGGGGTTGTTTGCACACAGCAGAAACGCCCTCCCTGTTTTCCAGGCTGAATTCCTGTAAACTTATCCCTGGATTTGTGCTGAGGGAAGCCTGGTGCTGCCCCGTCCTCTTTCAATGGCTCATTAAGAGCAGGGAAAATGCAAATTAACGCAGAATGAGGCAAAATTCCCTGCCCGTGGGAAACGCCTGGGTTTGATCCCTGTCCCCTTCCCAGGCTCTCCCCCTGCACACGGCCTTGGATGGGTGGGTTTGGGGGCAGTTTGGAATCTCCAGCTGCTTTTGGGGCTGGGTTTGGGTGTTTGGATAAGGGAATGCGGGGCTGTATTTATAAATATTCCACAATTCCTGACGGGAGCAGCCAGGGGAAATCGGGATCTGCTCCCAGGGAACAGCCTCGAGTTGTGCCAGGGCAGGTTTAAATTGGATATTGGGAAAATTCCTTCACAGAAAGGATTGTCCAGTCCTGGGACAGGGGAGTCCCCGTCCCTGAAGTGTCCAAGGCCGGGCTGGATGGGTTTGGGGACACTGGAAGCTGTCCCTGCCCATGGCACTGGATGGGTTTGAAGCCCTTCCACCCCAAACCATTCCACGGTTCTGGAAGCGACCCCGGGAGATCCGAGCCCTCAAACCGGGCAGCTCCTGGAGCAGATTCCCAGCTCAGGCCGGGAGGGGATGCGATTGAAACGGGGAATGGGAATCGGGGATTCCAGGAGGGGAAAATTCCCAGCTCAGGCCGGGAGGGGATGCGATTGAAACGGGGAATGGGAATCCGGGATTTCAGGAGGGAAAGAGTCCCTGGGGTGCGGGAGGGGGCAGCTGGGTGGCACTGGGATGGGCTGGGAGTGGCATTGGGAAGGGTCAGGAGCTGGGAATGGCACTGGGATGGGCTGGGAGTGGCACTGGGATGGGCTGGGAGTGGCACTGGGATCGTCTGGGAGTGGCACTGGGAGTGGCGCTGGGATGGGCAGGGAGTGGCACTGGGCTGAGCCTTCCCCAGGTTTTGATCCCCAGCGATGGATCCTGGAGTTTCCAGGAGATGCTGGAGTTTCCAGGGGTTGTCCCCACATTTGTGGCGCTGATGGAATCCTGACCTTCCTCCCCCTGGGGCTCAGAGACCCCACCCCGAGGCAAACACCCCTTAAACTGTGCCCGGGCAGGGCAGGGGCCTTGGGGAAGCTGGAAACCCCCGGAAGGGCTGGAGCTGACATTTCCCAGAGCCTCGGGAAGTGCTGCCCCAGCCTCAGACAGGATTGCGATTCCTAAAGTTGGGGACAGGGAATCATTCCCTTTTTTTTTGTGCAGAGCTCTGGAGCTCGTGGCCGTTCCATACAGAACTCCAGGCACGGATAACCTTTGCTTATTCCCAGCCTGGAGTTACCCTGAGCCGGTTTTTTGCTGCCTAAGCCCTTCCAGCTGCCCTTTCCTGCTCTGATTCCCAAAGCGCCGGCTCCGGAGGCATCTCGGAGCCAGAATGTGAATTAATAATGTGCTAAGAAAATAAAGACACTTCAACGGCCTTTAAATCAAGGGGAACGGCCTGTTAAAGGCTTTGGACAAATCCCATTACTTTGTGTGCAGTTTTAGGGCTGGCAGGAATAAATCTCCCAGCAATTTATGGATGGTGACAAATTCTTTCAGGAAGAGCCGGCCCAGGGGATGCTCCTCGTTATCCAGAGATTCTCTGCGGGAGTTGTGGAGCAGATTGATGTGTCCCCCTGGAAGTGGCAACACAATTTGTGGCCTCTGGGTCACCCGGGCTAGCATCAAAATCCACGCTGGGAGCCTGGGATGGAGCATCCTGTGGGATGCTCCTCCCTGGGCTCCGGAGCAGGGCTGGGGTGACAGGACCAGAGCAGGAGCAGGGGACAGGGATTGGGAATTTCCTGCTGTCGATGCATGGCAAGGAAAGAGGGATCAGGGAATTTTGTGGCTCTGGAGCTGCTGAAGCCTCTCCTGGGGTGGCTGCAGGCAGCTGGACCCTGCCGGTGTCACCGTGTCCCCAGAGCTGCCTGTCCCCTGCCCAGCCAGGCAGGACTGACCCCCCTGTCACTCCCATTTTCGGTGTCACAAACCTCTCTGGCTCAGCCAGGAAAGGCTGGTTTTGATGGAAAACTGTAGGAATCTGGTTGGGATTGTTCACAGCCATGGGTTTCCCTGGCTGCAGCCCCCAGTTCCTGTCTGGGGACACCTCAGGGCTCCCTGGGAATTCGGGTTTCCTCCCTGTGTTTGCCTGACCCTGGAAATTCCTGCTCCAGGAATTTCCTTTTCCTCTTTGGAGCATCCCAAGGACCAGGGCTGCCCTCGTGCCCTCTCCTCAGGGGTTCAGGGAAGCTGCTGGGGCCGGGATTCTGTGCAGGGAGAGCTCGCAGCCCCCGCAGCAATCAGGGAGCAGCTCGGGTGTGAAACATCCCTCACCTGCCCAGGAGAGCTCTGCAGGGAAGGGGCAGTCAGCTGGAATTCTCTGCTTGAGCAGGGGAGCCTGGAAAGGACAGGACAGGACAGGACAGGACAGTCCCTTCCCTCGGTGTCACCAGGGAATGTTGGGAATGAGGCCTCGGCCCCCGGGAAGGGGCACTGGGACCCCCTCAGTGCTGCCCAGGAGGGGTGGGAGGGGAACCCCACCAGTGCCAGGGGTTCTGGGAGGGCTTTGGTGCCATCCACAATAATCATGGAATTATCAGGGTTGGATAAACCCTCCAAGACCACCGAGCCCAACCATCCCCAGCACTGCCAAGGCCACCCCTGTCCCCAAGTGCCACACCCCCGTGGCTTTCAGCCCCTGCAGGACCGGGAATCCAGCCTGTTCCAAGGCCTGCCCACCCTTCCCACGGAGGAATTTCTCCTCCTGCAGCCACCCAGGCTCCCAAGAACTCCAAGGTGATTTTCTTTCATTTCCACTGGCAGTTAAATCGGTGCTGCCACGGCTGCGAGCTGCAGGAAGCACAAACGGTTTTCCCCCAGCCACGGGCAATTTTTTTTTTTGTTTTTTTGCCTGGAACTGGAGCAGCCGAGTGTGGGATTGTCCTCCAAGCAGGAACAGTCACTCGGTGCCACAGGGCTGTACCCAGAGCTGCCGCTGCAGGTTCCACAGATCCCTTTGTCAGCACTAAAGAGGGCTCGGATCCTGCCGGAGGTTTCTGGCAATTTGTGGGGAAGGGAGCTCAGGTTGGAGGAACACTGGGATTTTCCTGTCCCCACGCTGCAGGCCCGAGTGGGGCGATGCAAAGGCTGAGCCTCATTTCACTATCCAGCAGGAGCCAGCTCCTTTCCTGCCTCCTCCTGGAATTTCTCCAGCATCCCCCAAACCCCAGATCCCCCCGAGGCCGGAGCTCCACATCGCAGCTCTGAGGCAGGGCCGGGATTGATATTCCTGAATTTCTGAATATTCCCGAATTTCTGAATATTCCTGAATTTCTGAATATTGCCGGATGCCAGCGCCTCAGGGCTCCTCTGTCCCCAGCTCCCCCGAGACCATCCGGCTTTTCGTGCTGTGAGAGGAGCAGCTCCTCAGCACAAGGATCTCCTCCAGCTCCGAGAGCCTTCCAAGGAGAGAGGGCAGAGAGGGAAGCTCCACACAGCAGTTCCCACAGCCTGGGGCTCTTTATCAGGGACTGCAGGAGAGGCAGAGGAATTTCGGGACGAAAGCCTTGAAATGGAACTTGAATTAAAACAACGAATCCCAGAATGGCTTGGGCTGGGAGGGACCTCAGAGCTCTTCCAGTTCCATCCCATGTGCCAGGGAGCTCCAGCCTGGCCTTGGGCACTGCCAGGGGATGGATGGACACAGGGATGGACGGATGGATGGACGGATGGATGATGGATGGATGGATGGATGGATGGATGGATGGATGGATGGATGATGGATGGATGGATGGATGGATGGATGGATGGATGGATGATGGATGGATGGATGGATGGATGATGGATGGATGGATGATGGATGATGGATGATGGATGGATGGATGGATGGATGGATGATGGATGGATGGATGGATGGATGATGGATGGATGATGGATGGATGGATGGATGGATGGATGATGGATGGATGATGGATGGATGATGAATGGATGGATGGATAATGGATGGATGGATGGATGATGGATGGATGGATGGATGATGGATGGATGGATGGAGGGATGATGGATGATGGATGGATGGATGGAGGGATGATGGATGATGGATTAGGGATGGATGGAGAGGAAGGCACTGAGGGACCTTTGTCCACATTTGGGCTTTGGGGATGGGGACAGAGGATGGATTTCTCCAGAGGAACTCTGGGAACTGCCAGGGCAGCCACACCAGGCTCCTGTGTCTCTTCAGGAGCAGGTGGGAAGGAGACCTTCAGGAACTGTCCATCCGTACGAGCGGAGCAATTTTAATTGGCCCCTGCTGAGGCTGCGCTGTGCCCCGGGCACCGAGCGTTCCCTGCCCTGCTGGAGTGTGGCAAACTCCCCGTGGGCACCTCCAGAATCCCCAGCTCCATCAGAACCGAGCCTGACGGAGCAGGAGAGCACGAGGCTGCTTCCAAATATTTCCATGGAATTTTCCCTGCGGGAAGGGGGCACGGGAGGTGCTGCACTTTGCGCCCCAAAAAGCTGCACCCCCACGGATCCTGGGGCGGGAAGGTGCCCAGGTGCTGCCAGCTGTGACCCCAGGAGCTTCCCGGGGATCAGAGGGGTTTTTGGGATGCAGAAGCTTCCCAGGGTTCCGAGCAGGATTTTTAGGATGCAGGAGCTTCCTGGGGTCAGCAGGGAGGTTTTTGGGATGCAGGAGGTTCCCGGGGATCAGCAGGGAGGTTTTTGGGATGCAGGATCTTCCCATGGTTCAGAGCAGGTTTTTTAGGATGCAGGAGCTTCCCAGGGGTCACCAGGGAGGTTTTTGGAGTGCAGGTACCCCCCGGGGGACCAGAGGGGTTTTTTTTTGGGCTCACAGGGATGCAGGAGCTTCCCAGGGATCCCAGCAGGGTTTTTGGGGTGCAGGTGCCCCCCGGGGGATCGGAGGGGTTTTTTTGGGGCTCATAGGGATGCAGGAGCTTCCCAGGGATCCGAGCAGGGTTTTTGGGGTGCAGGTGCCCCCCGGGGGATCAGATGGGTTTTTTGGGGGCGCAGGGAAGCGGAGCCGGGGCGGGGGCGCAGCTCAGCCCCAAAGCCCGAGCACTCCCACGGTCTGGCTCCCGCAGGCAGGCGCCTCAGGAAACTTCTCCGGCTCCAATTGCTGCGCTCCTCCTTTTCTTCCGACGGATTCCGCATCGCCATAGGAACCCGCTCCGGCGGCGGCGAGCGCAGCCGCTCCCCGGCACCGCCGCCCGGCCGGGGATGGAGCCGGGAGCCCGGGGCAGGCAGGTACCGCACCCCGGGGGCACGCCAGGGACCCCCAGCCCCGCTCTGCCGGGTGGGCTCGGGGCTGGCAGCCAGGAAATGTTCCAGCGGTGCTGCCCAGGAGGGTGGAGAGGGCAGGCGGCCGGGATTTGGGGTGGGAACGGCCTCTGCTGGGCTTGGATCGGTTTGGGAGAAGGGTTCTGGCAGGGTCGGGGGGCTCAGAGCTGGGGTTTGGGGAAATCCAGCCCTGCTTGGCTGGGGCTGGGCTGAGCCTTCCCCTGGGCTGCTCCTGGACGGGATGGGACATCCCAGACACCCCGGGGGGCTGATCCGCGGGGATCTCCCTGGATCTAGAGTCCGTCTGCCCCAGACTGCTGGATCCGGGCAGGATTCCAGCCCGGGAGAGGGGCTGCAGCCCTTCCCACCCCCCACAGGCTGCTCCAGCAGGGAGCTGCCCGAGCTGGAGGAGATCCTGGCAGCAGGGCTTGGGATGTGAGGGGACACCGGACATCCAAGGAATCCTGACGAGGCTCAGGATCCTCCTCGGGCACGGTCCAGACCCAGGGCAGGATCCCTCCTGCGTCCCTTTGTCCATCCCACGGGGCTGGGGGATTGAGAGGGGCTGGGAGGGAGCCCCTGGATCCTGCTGGATCCTTGGGAAGGGCTGGCACTGCCTGGTCCCGGCTTTGCCTGGTTCTCCGGGGTGGGATGGAGCCACTGGAGGGTCGGGAACGGCCAGGCTGGAGGTGCAGGGGGGCTCAGCATCCCCCTGGGCATGGACAGGGTGGGAAGAAGGGTCTGACCCAGGCAGGGAACAACAGGGAAGCTGGGAAGGGAAGGTGGATCCCAGTGGATCCCAGTGGATCCCAGAGGATCCCAGAGGATGGGATTCCTGGCATGGGGAACACCTTTACTCCTGCTGGGCCTGGGGCAGGGCAGAGGAGAAGCCCTTGGGGCAGCCCTGAGCTGGGGCACAGGCAGGAGCAGGTTCCAGGGATAACACAGCTAAACAGGGATAAAATCGGGATAAAAACCAGGATTTTCCCAGCCCCATAAAACAAGGGAACAGCCCTGGGCTCTCCAGGAGCCTCACACCCTGCTTTGGTTGGGGCACAAACCCGCAGGGGATGGGGCCAGCTCCGTGCTCCGGGGTTGGATCCCTCTGGAAGTTCAGGTTTCCCTGGCAGAGCCCCTGGATGTGCTCCAGAGGGGCAGCCAGGCCCCGTCCCAGCAGCAGCATTTACTGAAAAAGGCAATGCAGGGATTCCAGCTGCTCCGGGGGGGAGCACCAGGCTGGCCAGAGGGGCACGGAGCCGCCTCTGTCCTGCTGGGCACGGCTGGGACAGGGCTGGGACACGGCTGGGACACGGCTGGGACACCAGGACCCGCTGCTGTGGAGGTGAAGGGAAGGAGGGAGGGACCCCCAGGCCCTGCCAGTGAAGCCTTTCCCCACCTTTGAGGAGTTCAGGCACCAAAAATCGTGGGGGAAAACGCTCCAGGGAGATTTTCCAGTGCTGAATTACGAGCAAGACGAGGGTGGGGCAGTGGTTTCAAGGGAAAAAGGGGGAGATTCAGGGCGGAATGATGGAGGAGTTTGTTAGGATGAGGCTGGGGAGGGGCTGGGATGGAATTCCCATCCCTGGAGGTGCCCAGGGGGGCTCGGAGCAGCCTGGGGCAGGGGAAGGTGCCAGGGCTGGCTCTGGATGGGCTTTAAGGTCCTTGCAGCCCAAACCTGCATCCTGCCCTCCATCCCACCTGGATCGCACCCAGATCCTGCCTGGCTCCGTGCTGACTCCCTCCTTTGTTCGCAATAAGCATCTCATTAGGCATTCGCCGTTCCCAAATTAACGTCGAATTCGTGCCTCGTTCCCAGAAAAACCCGGGCACAGCCTCCTGGAATTGTTGACAGTGATCCCGCTCCTTTGTGAGCTCTGTCCCTATTAAGCAATTTCCTCGCCCGTGTCTTTTGAGTTACTAAGGGAACAGGAATAAAATCTTAATACGACTCCATCGACTGCTCCTGAAATAACAGCAGCCTCCTTGGAGGGGCCTGAGCACAGGGACGGGGCTCTGCTCCAAATCCCCAGGAAATCCAGAGCCGTGGGATGGGTTGGGCTGGAAGGGCCCCAAACTCTTCCAATTCCACCCAATTCCACCCAATTCCACCACCAGCCTGGTCTTGGACACTTCCAGCCCCAGCTGCTCTGGGAACCCCCAGGGGTGAAAAGGCAACACTTCCCAAAAGGGAATAAATCCTTTATTTTCAGGATAAATAATATTTAATATGAATAATATATAAACAATAGAAATAGATAGTTTGAATTAATAATCTATAAATAAATATATTAATATTTATATCTTAATAATATAGAAATAAATAATGCCAGGGTTAAAAATTAGCAGGAATGTTTCTCCTTTGTCCTGGCTGTGCCTGATCCTCCCTGGATTTGGGACATCTCCAGATCCAGGATTTGTTGCTGTCCTGAGCTCCACAAGGGGAAGCTTTTAACCCGATATGTCCATGGCAAGCGTAAAGAGAGGTTTGGGCTGGGTTTAGGGTATTGGAGGAATTCCTCCATGGAAAGGGGGTGGAATCCCCATTCCTGGGGGGATTTAAAACCTTGTGGATGTGGCACTTGGGGACAGGGTCAGTGGTGGCCTTGGGATTGCTCTGCCTTCCCGTTCCCCACGGATATTGGATATTGAATATTGGATATTGGATAGTCCATATTGGATATTGGGTATTGGATATTGGGTATTGGATATTGGATACTGGATATTGGGTATTGGATATTGGGTATTGGATATTGGATATTGGATATTGGATATTGGATATTGGATATTGGATATTGGGTATTGGATATTGGATATTGGATAGTGCATATTGGATATTGGGTATTGGGTATTGGATATTGGGTATTGGATATTGGGTATTGGATATTGGGTATTGGATATTGGGTATTGGATATTGGATATTGGGTATTGGATATTGGATATTGGGTATTGGATATTGGGTATTGGATAGTGCATATTGGATATTGGGTATTGGGTATTGGATATTGGGTATTGGATATTGGGTATTGGATAGTGCATATTGGATATTGGGTATTGGATATTGGGTATTGGATATTGGGTATTGGATATTGGATATTGGGTATTGGATATTGGGTATTGGATAGTGCATATTGGATATTGGGTATTGGGTATTGGATATTGGATATTGGGTATTGGATATTGGATATTGGGTATTGGATATTGGATATTGGGTATTGGATATTGGATATTGGATAGTGCATATTGGATATTGGGTATTGGGTATTGGATATTGGATATTGGATATTGGGTATTGGATATTGGGTATTGGATAGTGGATATTGGATATTGGATATTGGATATTGGGTATTGGGTATTGGATATTGGGTATTGGATATTGGATATTGGATATTGGGTATTGGATATTGGGTATTGGATATTGGATGCCGCTGCCAGGGAGGGCAGGGGATGCTCCTGAGCTCTCCCAGAGAGATTTTGGCCTTTTTTTCCCTGGAGCCAAAATTTTCTGGAACCTGAATTGGGGTGGATATTCCAGGGGGGATGGTGTGGGTATTCCAGGGATATTGGTCTGGATATTCCAGGGATATTGGTCTGGATATTCCAGGGGGATGGTGTGGATATTCCAGAGATTTTGGTGTGAATATTCCAATGGGGCAGGGTGGATATTCCAGGGATATTGGTGTGGATATTCCAGAGACTTTGGTGTGGGTATTCCAGAGACTTTGTGGATGTTGCAGGGGGGATGGTGTGGATGTTCTCCTGAGGGGGTGGTGTCAATGTTCTCCCAGGGAGGATGACGTGGATGTTTTCCCAGGGAGGTTGTCATGGATGTTCTCCCAGGAATGTTGGTGTGGATGTTGCAGGGAGGTTGGTGCGGATATTCCAGGGACTTTGGTGTGGATATTCCAGGGACATTTTGTGGCTATTCCAGGGACTTTGGTGTGGATTTCTCCTGTGTGAGCTCCCCCAGTGCTGGCCCGAGAACCGCTGGGAATCCCAGAGGCGTCCCAGGATGTGCTGCTGCGCTCCCTGCAGCGCCCACAGCCCTTCTAACCCTGTCCCTGTTCTCTCTGTCCCTCTCCCTCGCCCCCCAAAGCCCAGGACAGCCGGACCCCAGCTTGGTGACGGGGCTGTGTGGGCACAGCCTGGCCCTGCTCCTGTCCCCACGCAGCTGCAGCCAGGTGGGTGCCCCTGTTCCGTCGGGATCAGCTCCCTCTGCTCCAAACGCCGGGGGAAGCAGCAGCTGGACACGAGTCCCCAGCAGGAATCAGCCCCCCTGAGTCCATCTTGGGGCAGCTCCAGGCCCCCCTGTGTCCCCACAGCTCCTTTTTGGTGGGATTTGGGCTTCCAAAGGGTCCCTCAGCACCAGCCTGGGCCTCTCCAGGGATGGCTGGGGATCCATGGTCACAGGAGCAGCCTCTGCACGAGGGCCTGGAGCTGCCCCCCCGTGCCTTGTGCCCTCACCAGTGGCTTCCTGAGCTTGCCAGGAAATCCAGAACTCCCTGAGAACCTCCCCGGGCCTGTTGCTGTGTCCCGTGGCTGCTTCCTCCTCCCCAGCCATCTCTGCTTCCCCCACATCCCATTCCTTCTCCTTCACCATCTGTTTTTCCACGTCCAATTCCTCCTCCCTCACCGTCCCTGCTTCCCCCACACCCAATTCCTTCTCCCTCACCATCTCTGCTTTCCCCTTGGCCAATTCCTCCTCCCTCACCACCTCTCCATGCTCCTACCCAATCCCTGCTCCCTCACCGGCTCTGCTTTTCCCTCCAGGAGCTCTGGGCCGGCCCAGGAGCCGATCCCGAGGGCTTGGCCATGGAATAGGCGCTTTTCCAGGTGCCAGGCACAGCGGGAGGCCGAAGTTGGTGGCCGCGGGGCACCCGAACGCGCCCTGCCCTGGAGCGCCCGGCCTCTGCCATGAATGATGCATCCACCATGGATTATGAACTGCTCTCCCCGTCCCTGGTGGAGCACCCCGCCGGCGCCGCGGGCATGGATGCCGAGCAGAAAACTGTCTTCGCCTTCGTCATCTTCCTGCTGGTGTTCTTGGTGATGCTGATGGTGCGCTGCTTCCGCATCCTGCTGGACCCCTACAGCCGCATGCCCGCCTCCTCCTGGACGGACCACAAGGAGGGCTTGGAGAGGGGCCAGTTCGACTACGCCCTGGTGTGAGGGCGAGCCCGGGCCGACCCCCGGCTGCCGCCCCCGGCCCCGGCTCCCCCTCCCTCCGCGGGGCTGCCCCGCAGGGATGCTCCGGCCAGGGGGGCGAGCGGGGGGCTCGGGCCCCGGGGAGGTTTTCTAGGGGTTTCTCTCTTTTCTAAGCACTTTTCGGTTCTCTTGGCAGCCCGCGGGACGCTGGGGGACTTGGGGGGGGGGCGGCGCTGGATGGGGGGGCCCCGCTGCCCCTCGTGCCCCCGGGCACTGCGGAGGGGACGGGACGGGGCATGGCGGGACCTGCCCCCGGCCCGCGGGGCCCCTGGGCTGGGCTCTGCCCGGTGCCAGCCCCGAGCTTTGACCCCCCCCGGCCCCTGCTGCCCCCCCCGTGCCCCCCGGGCGTGTCCCCGTGGTCCAGTGCGTGTCTGTGTGTCCTGTAGCTGAGCTGTGTCCGTCAGGGGTTTCTCGGCACCAGCCCCCAGTGCTGGCTTTGTTCCTCCTCTGGGCCAGTCCCGAGCCCCCCGAAAGGGAGGGGAGGGTGGAGACCCCCCCTGTGCCGCCCCCCCTTGGCCTCCAGCCCTGTCCCCTCCCTCCTGTCCCTGCCCAGCTGGTGACAGCGGAGCGAGGGGCAGTCCTGGGGACACCAGGACGGGTCAGGGGTCCCCAAAACCCCCCGGGAGAGGCTCCTCGGGCCCCCCCTCTGGGGCGTCCGGCCCTTCCCTGGCTCCGCAGGGCTCTGCGAGCGGCCGAGGGCGAGCAGGGGAGCCGCAGGTGGCCGGGGGCTGCCAAAGGCCGTGCCGGGCAGCGGGGGGGGCTCCTAGAAGGGATTTGGGGCCGGGGGGGGGGTGGAACCTCGCCCCCCTCCATGGAAATAAAGCCGCACCGTGCCGACCCCAGCCGGCTCCTGCTGCGCTCTGTGACGCGTCCGGGAGGGGAACGGGACCCTCCCCAAAGCCGGGGGGCTGCCCCTGCCCCTCCTGGAGAGGAGGAGGAGGCGAGGGGTCCCTGCCAGGTGCTGCAGGAGCGACACCAGCCCATGGGGACCCAGCCCGGCCGCCTCCCGTCCCAGCCCGGCCCGGCGCAAATCCCCTCTGGCGCATGGAGCTGTTCCAGGACATTTTCCGGCTGTCCGAGCTCCTGCTTGTCCCTGCCCGGTGCTGTCCCCGCTCCCCCCGATGCTGTCCCCGTTCTCTCCCGGTGCTGTCCCCCTGCCCGGTGCTGTCCCCGCTCCCCCCGGTGCTGTCCCCGCTCTCTCCCGGTGCTGTCCCCCTGCCCGGTGCTGTCCCCGCTCCCCCCGGTGCTGTCCCCGTTCTCTCCCGGTGCTGTCCCCGCTCCCCCCGGTGCTGTCCCGGCTCTCTCCCGGTGCTGTCCCCTCTGCCCGGTGCTGTCCCGGCTCCCCCCGGTGCTGTCCCCGCTCCCCCCGGTGCTGCCCCCGTTCTCTCCCGGTGCTGTCCCTTCTGCCCGATGCTGTCCCAGCTCTCTCCCGGTGCTGTCCCCGCTCCCCCCGGTGCTGTCCCGGCTCTCTCCCGGTGCTGTCCCACTCCCGGTGTTGTCCCCGCTCTCTCCCGGTGCTGTCCCCGCTCCCCTTGGTGCTGTCCCCGCTCCCCCCGGTGCTGTCCCGGCTCTCTCCCGGTGCTGTCCCCTCTGCCCGGTGCTGTCCCCGCTCCCCCCGGTGCTGTCCCCGCTCTCTCCCGGTGCTGTCCCCGCTCCCCCCGGTGCTGTCCCCGCTCTCTCCCGGTGCTGTCCCCGCTCTCCCCCCGGTGCTGTCCCCGTTCTCTCCCGGTGCTGTCCCCTCTGCCCGGTGCTGTCCCCGCTCTCCCCCCGGTGCTGTCCCCGCTCTCTCCCGGTGCTGTCCCCGCTCCCCCCGGTGCTGTCCCCGCTCTCTCCCGGTGCTGTCCCCGCTCTCCCCCCGGTGCTGTCCCCGCTCCCCCCGGTGCTGTCCCGGCTCTCCCCCCGGTGCTGTCCCCGCTCTCTCCCGGCCCCCGGTGCCGCAGTCCCGCCCGCCCTCTGCTGGCACCGGGCGCCTTCTGCTCCGGCAGCCGGGATGAGCTTCCTAAAACCGGGAATATCGGCCTGGAACGGCCCAGCGTCTGTGCTGGACTCCATCGGCCCCACCCCGGCCGAGCCCACCCAGTGCCACCCTGCCATGGCAGGGACACCTCCCACTGTCCCAGGATGCTCCAGCCTGGCCCTGGGCACTGCCAGGGCTCCAGGGACAGCCCCGGCTGCTCTGGGAATTCCAGCCCAGCCCCTCCCAGCCAGGAATTCCATCCCAATACCCACCCAAATTCCCCGGTTCCAGTCTGAAGCCACTCCCTGTGTCCTGTCCCTCCATCCCTTGTCCCCAGCTCTCCTGGGGTCCCTTCAGGCTCTGGAAGGGGCTCTGAGCTCTCCCTGGAGCCTCCTCCAGGCTGGGCAATCCCAATTGTGCCTCCAAGGAAGCTCCAGGTTGGAGCTGGATGGGCCCAGCCAGTGCCCACACAAAGACACAGCCCCACTTAACCCAAAATAATTTTATTGTTGCCGTTGCTTCCGATACAAAAAAAGGAATTCCACAAAGAGCCACCTCTCTGTGCGGGACAAGGGGCACAGGTTTGGGGTTTCAACACTTCCCCCCAAAAAAACCAACCAGCAAGAAAGGTCAATATAAAACAAATTAAAAAAAAAAAAAACAAAAAAACCCAAAAAACAAACCAAAACACCACACCAGAGAGGAGGAGAGGAAACCTTGAGCTTTGAGACTTTGGCTCAACACACGCACACAAACCCAGCTCTGCTAATTTATTATTATTATTATTAATAATACTTTTTGGATTTTGGTTTTTCTTTTCTTTTCTTTTCTTTTTTTTTTTTTAAAAAAAAAAGCACCTGTTGGAAAAAAAAACAAACCAAAAATAATAATTAAAAAAAAAAAAAAAGCAATCCCAAACATCAGGCCACCCATCCTGTCACAAGCTCTGGGACTCTTGCAAAATCCAGAGTCTGGAGCTGCTTTGAAGAGTTTTCAAGTTTGCCTGGAGCCCCGATACAGTAAACACACACATCCCCCACCCCAGAGAAATTCCCACCCCTCCAAAAGAAATGTAAAGCTACGGGAAAATGCACTCCTGACAGCACCGAGGGAAAATGCACTCCTGACAGCACCGAGGGAAAATGCACTCCTGACAGCACCGAGCCAGCATTCCTTTGGTTTTCCATAAATATGGGAGGGTGGATGGATACAGTGCAGAACGCTGGCCAGGAACCAGCACCAGCTCCCCGGAGCACCTCGGGCCTGGGGATGAGGCAGTTCCGTGGGAATGAGCACCTTTATTCCAGGAACGAGCCCTTTTTATCCCGGGAATGAGCCCTTTTTATCCCGGGAATGAGCATCTTTTATCCTGGGAATCAGCACCTTGTATCCTGGGAATCAGCACCTTGTATCCTGGGAATCAGCACCTTTATTTCAGGAATGAGCACCTTTTATCCTGGGAATGAGCACCTTTATCCCGGGAATGAGCATTTTTATCCCGGGAATCTGCACCTTTTATCCCAGGAATGAGCCTATTTTATCCCGGGAATCTGCACCTTTATCCCGGGAATCTGCACCTTTATCCCGGGAATCTGCAGATCCCAGCTGGGAGTGTCCTGGGCAAGGGGGAGAGGTGGGAGCAAAGGGAAGGGAGTCCCTGCTCAGGAGCTTGGAATCTTTGGCTGTCGGGAGCTTTGTGAGCTGCGGCTCCACAGCTCGGGCTTGGTCCCCAGAGCAGAGCGTCCCCAGAGGCGCCAATCCCACAGGGACATTCCCAGGGCTGATCCCACAGGGACATTCCCCACGGCTGATCCTAAAAGGACATTCCCCATGGCTGTTCCTGTGCTGGCTGATCCCACAGCGACATTCCCCAGAGCTGATCCCACAGGGACATTCCCCACAGCTGTCCTGGCAGGTGCTGATCCCACAGGGACATTCCCCAGGGCTGATCTTAAAAGGACATTCCCCACAGCTGTTCCTCTGGTGGCTGATCCCACCAGGACATTCCCCATGGTTGTTCCTGTGCTGGCTGATCCTAAAAGGACATTCCCCACGGCTGTTCCTGTGGTGGCTGATCCTAAAAGGATGTTCCCCATGGCTGATCCCACAGGGACATTCCCCACGGCTGTCCTGGCAGGTGCTGATCCCACAGGGACATTCCCCACGGCTGATCCCACAGGGACATTCCCCACGGCTGTCCTGGCAGGTGCTGATCCCACAGGGACATTCCCCACGGCTGATCCCACAGGGACATTCCCCACGGCTGTCCCGGCGGCGGCGGTGGCAGGAGAGGAGCCCGTTGTTCCCGGGGTGGGTGGCGAGGGGCAGGGCTGCGCTGTCGGGTGGGGCTTGGGGGGGGTCTCTGGTGCCTTTAGTAGAGCTGGAGCTGCAGCTTCATCCTCAGTGCCTGGCCCAGCTCCCCCGCCAAGTAGTCGAGGTGGTTGCTGGCCTCGAGTTTGTGCAGTTCCCGCCGGCGGGGCAGGGCCACGCTCACGATCTCCAGCAGGTAGGTGCCCGGCAGGATTTTCTTGCGGCCCAGGTGCAGGAAGCTGAGCCCCTCCTTGTGGTGGATGCGGAAGAGCCCCTGGTCGTTGCCCTGGGCGATGGCGTAGCGCACGCGGTTCTCCAGCGGCTCCAGCGCCGGCAGCAGCTCCAGGATGTGCTCCTTGTGTGCCAGCTCCGACAGGTTCAGCGCCATGGACAGCGGCGCCTCCACGTCCATGCTGGCCAGGTTCACCACGGCGTGCTCCTGCCGAGGAACGGGGAGATTAATCCACAAACTAATCACAGGTTTGTGTCCAAAAAGGAGATGCCACCAGGACATTTCTATGAAAATCCTTTTGCCAGGATTTTCTTCTCCTGAGAAGCTGAGGAGCCTCAAGGAAAAAAAAAAATGTAAACAATGACAGTCTGCTGCTGTGGATGCAACAGGAGCATGGTGATTAACCCATGTTAAGTGTTTCTACTCAATAACCAATCAAGGATGCAGCTGGCTCAGACTCTCTGGTCAGTCACGAGCCTTTGTTAGCATTCCATTCTACTCTTGTCTAACTTTCTGAGGATTCCTTTCTCTCTGTTCTTTTAGTACAGTTTTAGTTCAGCGTTTTTAATACAATATATATAATAATAGAATAAACCAGCCTTCTGAAACATGGAGTCAAAATTCTCGTCTCTTCCCTCATCCTAGCCACCCTGCAAAAACAACGAGACAGAGGAGTCCTTAGGCTTTATTCCAGTAAAGGGACAGGCCATGGGGCATTCCCCTGGGGTCTCTCAGATTTTTGGAGGACGCAGCCTCCTTTTTATCCCAATTTCCTCGCTGCATTTCCCTTCTCTCTTCTGAGAGGCACAGACTTCCCAAAACACCTGATCCCAGAAATTTTTCCTCTAATGTATAACCCTCCCTTTTCATTTTTATTTCTTACAGAATTTAGGGGTTTTTCTACTCCATTGTTCCTTTCATCTTCCAACGCCTAATTTCATTTATCAGCAAACCTAATGTTTATTTGTAAAAGCAAATATCTTTTTCCATTCATCAATCAGTGCGATCCCTCCTGAAGGGATCCAGCTCCTGCCTTGCTCCAGCCCCTCCAGGACACCCCGGATTTCTCACCTGGTGGCTCTCTGTGCCGTTGACGCTGCGCCGCTGCCGGCCCCTCTTGGGGTACCCGTTGATCTTGCACTCGTAGCAGGTCTCAGGGGACAGCAGGTTGTCCTCGTCCTCCTCCTGGGGCGCAGGCAGGTAGGGGCCCTTCCCAAATCCCAAGCCAGAAATGCAGTGGCTGGTGGCAGAAGAGCAGAGGGCACCCATGAATCCAATGTCAGCACTCCCGGGTTCTCCGTGTGGGAAACACCCAGAGGACGTGCCCAAGAGAGACCACAACAAGGCGGTTTCATTAATTAACAGATTAATTAATTAGCACTGGGTGTACCCACAGAGCATCTGGGATCAGGCACGTGGGGCAGCAGACGTGCTGGCACGAGGCTCTTGGGATGGGCGAGGAGAAGCTGAGGGCTCCTTGTCCCACATCCCCCCGCAATCCCCAGCTGGGAACGTCCCCCTGGCGCTCCTTACCCCTGTCCAGCTCGGAAGTAGCCCCCGGGGCAGCCGCACAGGTACCCCCCGTCCGTGTTGGAGCAGCCGTAGCTGCAGGGGCTGCCCCCGGCCGAGCACTCGTCCACGTCCTGGCAGCCCCCGAAGGCCTGGTCGAAGTCGAAGCCCGAGGGACAAACGCACTTGAAGCTGCCCAGGGTGTTGTAGCAGGAGGCAGAGCCACAGGCAGAGGGGCTGGAGCACTCGTTCTCATCTGCACAGAGCCAGGGAACGGTGGAATGGCGGAATCACGGGATCACGGAGTCATGGGATGTCCCCCACGGGGACAGGGTACACCCCATGGGGACAGGATACATCCCATGGGTACAGACACATCCCATAGGGACAGGATACACCCCATGGGGACAGGATACATCCCATGGGGACAGGATACATCCCATGGGGACAGGATACACCCCACAGGTACAGAGTAACTCCCATGGGGACAGGATACACCCCACAGGTATGGGATCCCTCCCACACGTAGAGGATACACTCCACGGGACACATCCCACAGGTAGATCATCCCACAGAGATCCCTCCCACAGGTACAGGATACATCCCATGGGTACAGAATGCACCCCACAGGTGTAGGATATACCCCATAGGTGTGGGGTGCACCCCACAGGTACAGAATGCACCCCACAGGTATAGGATACAGCCCACAGGTGTGGGGTGCACCCCACAGGTACAGAATGCACCCCACAGGTGTAGGATACAGCCCATGGGTACGGGATACACCCAACAGGATGCATCCCACAGGTACAGAACGCACCCCACAGGTATGGGACACCTCCCCCAGGCAGGGGACACCTCCCCAGGTGTGTCCCCCACTCACCCACGCACTGGTTCCACTGGTAGTGCTGCACGTAGCCCTGGGGGCAGCCGCAGCGGTAGCCCCCGAGCACGTTCTGGCAGCCGTGCTGGCACCGGTGGTTCCCGTCACACTCGTCCACATCTGCACCCAAGGGACACACGGGGAGCTGAGACACCGTCCCCTGGCCCCGCCGGGGGCTCAGGGACCCGCCTGGCACCCTCCAGGCTGCTCCTGTGCCTCATCCTGCCTCTGCAGTGACACTGCAGTTCTGGACCTGAGTGACACCCCCGGCTCCCAGACACCCCTGCCGGGCCTGGGCTGGCCCCAGCCCTGCTCTGCTCCAGGCTGAGATCCCTCCTGCTGGAATATTGCACCATTCCCTTCCCCAAGGATCATCCAGTCCAACCCCCAGCCCTGCCCAGAGCCCCCAAGAACCCCACCCCATCCCAAACACTCCTTGACGTTCCCACTGGGACTGAGGCTGCTCAGAGAACCTCAGAATTCCTCCCCATGGACGCTCCCTGGAGCCCCAGCCCCACCTTCACAGTTGACCCCGGAGCTGTCCAGGGAAAATCCCTTCTGGCACTCGCAGTTGTAGCTGCCCGGGGTGTTCAGGCACTGCCCCTTGGCTCCACACAGGGAGGGCTGAGCCGTGCACTCGTTGTTGTCTGCAAAACACCAGCAGGAGGGCTTTGTGGGCACCTGGGAATCCATCCCTGGCCACCTGGGAATCCACCTGGAAATCCATCCCTGGCTACCTGGGAATCCACCTGGAAATCCATCCCTGGCTACCTGGGAATCCACCTGGAAATCCACCCCTGGCCACCTGGGAATCCACCTGGAAATCCACCCCTGGCCACCTGGGAATCCACCTGGAAATCCAACCCTGACCACCCGAAAGTCCACCTGGAAATCCAACCCTGGCCACCCGAAAGTCCACCTGGAAATCCAACCCTGACCACCTGGGAATCCACCTGGAAATCCATCTGGAAATCCACCCCTGGCCACCTGGAAATCCATCTGGAAATCCACCCCTGGCCACCTGGAAATCCATCTGGAAATCCATCCCTGACCACCTGAAAATCCACCTGGAAATCCATCTCAGGCCATGTGGAAATCCACCTGGGAATCCACCCCTGGCCACCTGGAAGTCCCTCCCTGGCCCTGTGGCCGCCTCAGACGGCAGAGCCCAGGCTGAGCAGCAGAGGGACACCGCAGCCAGGGCCAGGGTGGCTGCAGAGGGGCAGGGCTCAGTTTTGGGGGTCTGGGGGCTGGGAAGCCCCTGCTGAGCCAGAGCTGCTCCATGGGAACGGGCAGGGCAGGAATTCTGCACTCACCAATGCAGGACGAGTGGTGCTGCGTGAAGCCGGGGGGGCACTTGCAGTTGAAGCCCCCGATGACGTTGACACAGAGGAACTGGCAGTTGTGCTGCTTGGTGGAACACTCGTCCAGGTCTGCAGGGACCAGGAAAAGGTCTCAGTTTGTGCCACTGAGGCTGTGGCACCTCAGTGTCCCTGGGGATGCACAGCAGCAGCCCCAGGAACGACACCCCCGAGGTTCTCCCAGGGGAAGGACAAACCTGTCCCCACCTCATACCCCGACAGGTGGGGACCTCATACCCATCATTCTCCTTGGTTTTCCCAATTATTTCGCCCAGTTTTGCCCATTATTTTCTCCCAAATTTCCCCATTATTTTTCCCATTTTCCCCCCATTTTTCCCCATTATTTTCCCAATTTTTCCCAATTATTTCCCCAATTTTTCCCAATTATTTCCCCCCATTTTTTCCCCAATTATTTTCCCCATTTTCCCCCATCACTTTTCCAAAATGTTCCTGATTAATTTCCCCCAATTCCCCCGTGATTTCCCTACCCCACACAGACACATCTGCAGGATGCAGGGATGTTCCCCTGCCCCTCCTGCAGGTTCTCCCAGATCCTTAGGCCAGGCTCCTCACTCTGGGGTGCCTCAGCATTGGGGGGTGGGCACAGCCCCAGCCTGGCTGGTGACAACGCCACGTGCAGGGGACATCCCTCTGAGCTCCCTGGAGCTCAGCATGTGCTGTGCACTCTCCAGAAAAGGGCCAGGAGCATTTTTTTTCCCTGCTGAGCCACACCTGGAGCGTGGAAGGGCGAAACCCTCATCGCCAGCACCTTTCCCCACATCTTTGTGCTGACATTTTCCCATGTCTGGCTGTCCTGCCCCCTCTCCCCCAGCTGCCAGGGGGAGGCAGTTCCCTGCTCCTGCTCCTGGCTCTGTCACCTTTGCAGATCTTGCCATCCTCCTGCAGGATGTAGCCCCGGGGGCAGGAGCACTGGTAGCTGCCCTCGGTGTTCTTGCAGATGAAGTTGCAGGGCTTTGGGGACTGGTTACACTCGTCCAGATCTGCACTCCAGGGACAAAACGCATCAGGTTGTGCTGCTGGGCAGGGTCCCCTCCGCCCCTCGGACCACCCAGGGGCTCCTGAACACCAGGTGATGCCAGGTTTTGTGCTCAGGGCTGAGCTATCCCCACGGATTCTGGCATTCCTGGATCAACACCCCACTTTCCCTCTCCAGGAAGCAGCAGAGCAGAGCCAAGGGCTTTGGGGGAGCAGCTCAGCTCCAGCCAGCACAACAAACGTGGGACAAATCCCGCTGAGAGAGCGCTGTGACTCCAGATGTGCCCTTTCTGCCAACATCTGGATCCCAGCACGGCGCTCAGGCCGGCTGGAACCGGCTGTGCTGCCTGGGGGGGTTGGCAGCTCCCCGATTTCAGCTCGGGACCTTAATCCTTGCCAGCCCCTGGGCTCGGGGAACACACGGGGCTCGTTTTCAAGGAGTTAAAGGACTTGGAGGTGAACAGGGCGCAGCATCCCGAGCCCCACAAGGGGAGCCGAGGGCAGGGCGGGTCCCGGGCGGGGCTAAACTCGGGGAGGGCAGCCCGGGGATGGTGCAGGGGGCCCGGGGACGGTGCAGGGAGCTCAGGGATGGTGCAGGAGGTCCGGGGATGGTGCAGGAGGTCCGGGGACGGTGCAGGGGGCTCGGGGATGGTGCAGGGAGCCCAGGGATGGCGCAGGGGGCCCGGGGATGGTGCGGGAAGCCCGGGGACGGTGCAGGGGGCTCGGGGATGGTGCAGGGAGCCCGGGGATGGTGCAGGGGGCCTGGGGATGGTGCAGGGGGCCTGGGGATGGTGCAGGGGGCCCGGGGATGGTGCAGGAGGTCCAGGGATGGTGCGGGGAGCCCGGGGACGGTGCAGGGGGCTCGGGGATGGTGCAGGGAGCCCGGGGATGGTGCAGGGGGCTCAGGGATGGTGCAGGGGGCTCAGGGATGGTGCAGGGGGCTCGGGGATGGTGCAGGGGGCCCGGGGACGGTGCAGGGGGCCCGGGCATGGTGCAGAGGGCTCAGCTCACCCTGGCAGGCGGTGCCCGTGATGTCTGGGGTGTAGCCCAGGCGGCAGTGGCAGCGGAAGGAGCCGATGCTGTTGATGCACTGCCCGTTCCTGCACAGGTTGGGCAGCACCTTGCACTCGTCGATGTCTGTGGAGGGAGGGAGGGACAGGAGGAGCTGTCAGTGCCACAGCTGCTCTGTCCCCAAATGCCAGGGCAGCTCGCTGCCCCCAAAGAGCTCATCTGGTGGTTGTTATCAGGTAATTCACACAGCACAAGCGTCTCGGAGTTATTTTGGCACCATGGTCTGGCAGCTCCCCACTGCCAATAAACCTCCCCCTGCTGAAGTGGGAGCTGGGAAGATAAACTGGATTTCTGGCTGAGCTTTCACAAAGCAGAAATCTTCTGCACAGTCCCTGGGGATGTGTGGGGCTTCTCCCCAGAGCAGGGATGGAGGCTGAGCGAAGGACTCTGTCAATTTATCATTATTTCCATGCTAAGTTACATTTGGCTCCTGATCAACCCTATTTCTTTTGCCAGCTCTAACACCTCGATATCTGCACAGTTTATGTTCTGCTCTAATCTACCAGCACTTCTTTTCATTTTACACGGTGTAATCAGCAATTCTGATTAAGATCTTTTATCTCCTTTGTTAATAAATAACTCATTCTATAATAGGCCTGGTCTGCAATCCTTAAACCTCAAAATTAATCCAAAAACCCAAGGCTAAGGCGGGGCTGGTCTGAAGCTCCCCCTCTCCCCATGACAGGCTGGATTCTCCCCGAGAGCCAGGGAACCCTGCAGAGGCTCCTTGTCTGCTCAGGATCATCCCTGAGCCCAGCCCTGCCCTGTCACTGTCACATTTTCTGGAAAAATCCCCTTGCCCAGGATTCTGCTCCTGGGAAGCTGAGAAGCCTCAGAGAAAAAGGAAAGCAATAATGATCTGATTTGCTTCTCCTGTGTTTTGCTGCTTTGGAAGTGGCTGGAGATTGTTTATCCAACGTGGGAATTGTTTTGAATCAGTGACCAATCATGGTCAGGCTGTGTCGGGGCTCTGGAAGGAGTGAGGAGTTTTTCATTATTATCTTTACAGCCTTCTGTCTGTGTCCTTCCTCTATTCTTTAGAGTTTTAGTATAATATAGTGTAATATAATGTAATGTAATATAATGTAATATAATGTAATGTAATATAATATAACATAATACAATGTAATATAATATAATATAATACAGTATAGTATAATATAATATAATATAATATAATATAATATAATATAATATAATATAATATAATATAATATATTTATCATATCATAAAATAATAAATTAGCCTTCCAAGAACATGGAGCCAGCTTCATCATTTCCTCCTTCATCCTGGGCACCCAGCCAGCCAACACCACTCACCTCTGCCATCCGTGGAGTACCCGGGGCCGTGGGGACACATCTTCTTGTAGTGGGCAGTGCCAGGCAGGGGGCAGAGCTCGCACTGGGGGCCCCAGCTGCGCCCGCTGTTGCAGCAGCACTCGGACTTGGTGACCAGGTTGCGGTTGGTGGAGGACATCTGGCACATGGTCTGCAGCACCTCCGTGAAGCAGAAGCCCTGGCGGGTGTCTGGGCACAGAGAGGGGACACAAATCCAGGATCTGAGGCAGCGCCAGCAGCAGGGGGAACCCAGGCGGTGCCAGGGAGGGTGGGATAAAGGTGATGCCCCAACAACTTCCCTGCTCAGGAGCAAAGAATCCCACAGTGGTTTGGGTTGGAGGGACCTTAAACCCACCCAGTGCCACCCCTGCCATGGCAGGGACACCTCCCACTGTCCCAGGTGCTCCCAGCCCCGTCCAACCTGGCCCTGAACAGCTCCAGGGGCAGCCATGGCCTCTCTGGGCACCCTGTGCCAGGTCCTCCCAGGGTATCCTCCCCAGTATCCCCTGTGCCAGCAGGAAGCCATGCCCTGTGGGCTTGTCCCCAGTCCCCTCCTGACGTCTGAGCCCCCCTGAAGACCTCCAGAGCTGCCTGTGCTGCCGGGGGGCGCTGCAGCAGCCGGGCTAGGCTGGGCGTTACCGATGCCTGGGTGCCAAGGGGCTGACTGCAGAGCATTACCATGGGGCTGACTGCAGGGCATTACCATGGGGCTGACTGCAGAGCATTACCAATGCCCTGGGTGCCCGAGGGGCTGACTGCAGAGCATTACCGATGCCCTCAGTGCCCGAGGGGCTGACTGCAGAGCATTACCATGGGGCTGACTGCAGAGCATTACCAGTGCCCTGGGTGCCCAAAAGGCTGACTGCAGAGCATTACCATGGGGCTGACTGCAGAGCATTACTGAGTCCCTGGGTGCCCAAAAGGCTGACTGCAGAGCATTACCACGGGGCTGACTGCAGAGCATTACCAATGCCCTGGGTGCCAAGGGGCTGACTGCAGAGCATTACCGATGCACTCGGTGCCCGAGGGGCTGACTGCAGAGCATTACCAATGCCCTCAGTGCCCGAGGGGCTGACTGCAGAGCATTACTGATGCACTCGGTGCCCGAGGGGCTGACTGCAGAGCATTACCAGTGCCCTGGGTGCCCGAGGGGCTGACTGCAGAGCATTACCGATGCACTCGGTGCCCGAGGGGCTGACTGCAGAGCATTACCATGGGGCTGACTGCAGAGCATTACCAGTGCCCTGGGTGCCCGAGGGGCTGACTGCAGAGCATTACCGATGCACTCGGTGCCCGAGGGGCTGACTTCAAAGCCTTCGTTGCAGTCGCAGCGGTAGCTGCCGGCCGTGTTCACGCAGCGCCCGTTGGGGCAGATGCCCGGCTTGCTCCGGCACTCGTTCTCATCTGCCAGGGAGGGAACACACACACACAGCCCTGCTGAGGCCAGGCACAAACCTTCCCAGCTCGCCACTCCCCGTGCAGTGTCCTCACTGAGTCCCTGAGGATCCCCCCCGTGTCTTTGGGCAGCTGGGAGGCACCTCCAGCTGCCCTGAGGAAAACATCCACCCAGCCCAGAGCTCTCGCAGAGCAGGGCGGCCAGAACTCAGCTTCCCTGGCTTGCCCATGCTCCAGCTGCTGCTGGGATTGGATGGGATGGGATTGGATTGGATTGGATTGGATTGGATTGGATTGCATTGCATTGCATTGCATTGGATTGCATTGGATTGGATTGCATTGCATTGGATGGGATTGGATTGGATTGGATTGCATTGAATTGCATTGGATTGGAGATTGGATTGCATTGGATTGGATTGGATTGCATTGGATTGGATTGGGTTGCATTGCATTGCATTGCATTGCATTGCATTGCACTGGAGCTGTCTCTGTCCCGTGCAGCTCCGGGCTGTTCATCCCCACCCATCCCAAAAGCAGCTTGGAACACTCCGAAAAACTCAAAGGCAAGGACACGTGGCCCAGGGCTGTGTCACCCTGGGGGTCCGGGGATGGACAGAGGTTTTGTGTGTCCTACTGGGACACTCAGGAAGTTGTGGCACATGGGAAGGCCCAGGGAGGAGCCTGAGGATGTAAAACAAAGAAGGATGTAAAATAAAGAAGGATGTAGAGCAAAGAAGGATGCAAACCAGAGAAGGATGTAAACCCCAGGTCTGTGGATGATCCCTCAGAGAGGAACACTCCTGTCTGTGCCCCAGGAAGGCCCGGGCTGCCCTGGTACCTGTGCAGCCCTCGCCGTCGGGCCTGCGCTGCATGCCAGGAGGGCAGATGCACATGAAGGTGCCGATGAGGTTCTTGCAGAGCATCCCCCGGGACTCGCAGTCGTGCAGCCCCTCTGCACACTCGTCCAGATCTGCAACGAGACCCATCAGAGCCCCTGCCAGCCCTGCCAGCCCAGCTCTGCCACCCCTGCACTGCCCCACCCATCCCTGCAGCCTCGGGCCAGGTTAGAAATGTCATGGAATGAGTTGGGACTTTGAAACTCCTCCCTTCCCACCCCTGCCGTGGCAGGGACACCTTCCACCCTCCCAGGCTGCTCCAAGACTTCCAGCAACCCAGGGGCAGCCCCAGCTTCTCTGGGAAACCTCCCCACCCTCCCAGGGAAGAATTCCTTCCTACCAGCAGCACACCGAGGCGGGTGACGGTGAGAAAAGCCAGCGCAGAACTCCCACCCTCCCTGGGCCCACCTGGCCAAGTGCAGGGGCTGGGGACACTTTGGGCCGTGCCCTGCTGGCTGCAGAAGGGGTTTTACCTCTGCACATCCTCCTGTCCTCCCGCAGGGCGTACCCAGAGGGGCAGGTGCACTCGTAGGACCCGAAGGTGTTGATGCAGCGGAAGGCGCAGAGCAGGGGGTTCAGGGAGCACTCGTTGATGTCTGCAGGGGGGAGAGCACAGAACTCACCTGGGTGTCCTCAGCAGGGGCAGGAGCTTCCCAGGGCACATCCACCCTCCCTGGGCATCCATCCCACCAGAGCTTTGCTCCACCGAAGCCTCCCGCTGTGGTCTGCCCTCACAGGGGAACAGACCCCGGGTGCCCCAGCAGCTTTGGTGGGAATGGGCTGCTGGTCCTCGGGGAGGCAGCTCCTGTGCTCATCCAGGGCTCCAGAGTGAGGAGAGGAGCCTCACCCAGCTTCCCCACACCATCCGTGGGGGGCTGGCCCAGGCAGGGACCAGGGGGTCCCACGGAGCCCAGCGTGGTGGGAATGAAGGGACTGTCCCCCGCGTCATTACCTTCACAGGTCATCATGGGCCCCGGCTCAAAGCCCTCGTCGCAGGCGCACTCGAAGCCTCCCACCACGTTGGTGCAGGTGCCATTCCCACAGGGATTGCCAATGGAGCACTCATCCGTGTCTGGGGAGCACAGCAGCGTGAGGATGGGGAGGAGGAGGAGGATGGGGAAGGGCTGGGCTGGGCTCTTGCAGGCAGAGCTCTCCAAGTGTCCCAGCAGAGCCGGGACCCCAGGGAAGGGGCAGGGGAGCAGCGATTCCCTCCCTGCACGTGCACACGGTGATCCATCCCCTCCGGAGTGAGGGGGATGGAGCAGGAGGGAGCAGGGCACCCCCCAGACCCCCCCAGGGGCTCACCCACGCAGTTGACCCCGGTGTAGTCCAGGTTGTAGCCGAAGGGGCACTCGCAGCGGAAGGAGCCGTCGGTGTTGATGCAGGCGCCGTTGATGCACACGCCCAGGTTCTCCGAGCACTCGTTCACGTCTGGAAGTGGAAAATGCAGCTGCACGCGGCCACAGACAGCCCCGTCCCCTCAGCACGGCCAGGGACGCTCAGGGCATCCCGGGAGTGTCAGGTGTTCCCTCTCCAGAGCTGAGGGATGAACCCCTGGAGAGCAGTTTGGGGGTGCCCAGTCCCGCGTGCCCCCAGGATCCCACCCTGCTCTCCAGCAGCCCAGGCACGGTGGATTCCAGGCAACAACCCCCCAGCCCAAACTTCTGCTCGTCCCTCCAGGCAGCCTCACCTTCCCGGGTGTCACCCGGGCCTGGGATGGCCCCGTGGCCATAGGGACACAGCTCCTGGAAGGCAACTGGAAGAGAGCAGGGAAGTGGGAATGAAAGGAGGAAGAAAAGTGGGATGTGCTGACGGGATCGTGCTCCCAGCAGCTGAAACGGGCTTTGAAGGATTCTGGAAGTAGTGCGGGGACACACCCAGCACTGATCCCATGGGGACACACCCATCCCTCCATGGGGACACACTCATCCCTCTCCCATGGGGACACAGCCAGCACTCATGGGGACACACTCATCTCTCCATGGGGACACACTCATCTCTCCATGGGGACACAGCCAGCACTCATGGGGACACACTCATCTCACCATGGGACACACCCATCTCTCCATGGGGACACACTCATCCCTCTCCCATGGGGACACACTCATCCCTCTCCCATGGGGTCACGGCCACCACTGCTCCCCCTGGGGACACTCCCACCTCTCCCCTGGTGACACCCCCACCCCTGTCCCCTCCCTGTCCCCTTCCTACCGTTGCCCTCCTGCGGGCACAGCTCGCAGGGGTCTCCCCAGCCCTCCCCGGGCATTTTGCTGCAGCAGCACCGAGCCTTGGTGGTGTTGAAGGCCTTGGGCACCGAGCACTTCCCGTTGTCGAAGCGAGTGAAGCAGAAGCTCTGCCGAGTGTCTGGGGGAGGACGGGGACGTGCCAAGGTCAGGGAGGTTCCCGGGAAACCCGCAGGAATTCCAGGAACTGGGCACTGACCGAAGCAGCGGCGGCCGTTGTCGGACAGCACGAAGCCCGGGGGACACACGCACTGGAAGCTGCCGGGGGTGTTGGTGCACGTCCCAAAGAGGCAGATGTTGGGCTCCTCTTCGCACTCGTTGATGTCTGGCAGCAGCAGGGACACAGCCAGGGCTCGTTAGAACGGGTGAGAGGGGTGGGCACCCCCCCTGCCCCACCCCACAGCCCTCCCGCAGGGAGGACGGGCACGGCACAGCCCAGAGCCTCCCGTGCCACCAGAGCTGGGCTTGCCCGGCTGCCAGCGGGGGTTTGGGGGTGCTGATGGCCCTGGGACCCTCGGGAAGGACAGGTCGGGGTGTGCAGGGGCTGTGAGGGGAATGGGGGGCGCAGGGCTGGCCTTACCAATGCAGTTGTCGTTCTGCACCTCGTAGCCAGGCGGGCAGATGCAGCGGAAGGAGCCCTCCAGGTTCTGGCAGGTGCCAGGGGAGCAGGTGCCGGGCAGGCTCACGCACTCGTTGATGTCTGCAGAGGGGAAAACAGCCAGGGCTGGGGTCTGGGCTCTGCTCCGAGCACCTGGGGGTGCACCAGGCCCTGCCTTGCCCCAAAGGTGACAGGGAACGGGGGAAATATTTCCAGGATGGTTCCCAGGGCATCCCTGGTAGGATTTTAGGACGTTCCTCCCGCTGCCAGCACACGGAGAGGACAGGCCTGGAGGGAGATGGAGGCAGCGAGGGGCCAGCCCAGCTCTCCGTGGGCATGCCAGTGAGCAGGCTTTGCTCCCAGGGAACTTGTGGGTGCTTCTGGAGAACGCCACTGCTGGGAGCAGCCTGGGGACCACATGGACAGCACCAGCCAGGCCAGAGGACCCTGCACACCAGAGTGGACACTCACCCACGCAGTTCTTGCCGTCGGGGGTGCGGTCGTAGCCCTCCTGGCACAGGCACTGGAAGGAGCCCACGCTGTTGATGCACTGCCCGTTCCTGCACACCTGCCCCACCAGCGACGAGCACTCGTCCACGTCTGCAGAGCCACAGCAGGAGCGTCAGGTGCCACCCGCAGCACGCACGGCCGCCCCCGGGCAGCAGGGCTGGCCCCCGTGTCCCCGGGGCTCGGGGACTCACCCATGCAGTCGTTGTTGTGGGTGAGCTCGAAGCCGGGGAAGCACAGGCAGTTGTAGGAGCCCACGGTGTTCTTGCAGGTCCCGTTGCCGCAGGGCTGCCGGTCACACTCGTCGATGTCTGCGGGGACAAGGGCACACCTGAGAGGCCAGGTGGCCGCAGGGCACAGGGACAGCCTGGCAGGACACTCGGCTGTCCTTGGCAGCACCCTGGAGTGTCAGGGACTTGTGTCCCCCCTGGGGTGGCACTGACCCGGGGAGTGACACTGACCCAGAGAGTGACACTGACCCAGGTGAGTGACACTGACCCGGGGGATGTGACACTGACCCAGGTGAGTGACACAACCCGGAGTGTGACGCTGACCTAGGGGGTGTGACAGTGACCCAGAATGGGTGACACTGACCTGCAGTGTGACACTGACCTGGGATGGGTGACACTGACCCAGGGGGGTGCCACTGACCCAAGGTGGGTGACAGTGACCCAGGATGGGTGACACTGAGTGGGGAATAACACTGACCCAGGGGGTGTGACACTGACCCAGGTGGGTGGCACTGACCCAGGATAGGGTGTGACACTGACTGGGGGATGTGACACTGACCCATGCACATGGTCTGCTCCCCGGTGGCCTTGAAGCCGTTGTGGCAGATGCAGACGTAGCTGCCCTCGGTGTCCACGCAGTCCCCGTGGCTGCACACGTTGGGGATCTCCTGGCACTCGTTGCGACCTGGAACGGAGCCGAGGGGGTGCAGGTGAGGGGCAGGGAGGGGACAGGTGGGGAGAGCAGAGCCCCGCCCACGGCTTTGGACAGGTGACTTGACAGACGACGAGATTTATGTGGGGTCATCCTCGAAGAAAGAGGGGTGGGATCAGGTGTGTGCTCAGGTGTGTTATAGGTGTGTGTCCCAGGTGTGTTATAGGTGTTTCTCAGGAGTGAGTGGCTCAGGTATGACCAGGTGTGTCCCAAGTGTGTTTCCCTGGTGTGCCCAGGTGTGCTCAGGTATGACTGAGTGTGGACCAGGTGTCTCCCAGGTGTGCCCCAGGTGTGCCCCAGGTGTGCCCATGTCTCAGGTGTGCCCAGGTGTGTCTCAGGTGTGTATCAGGTGTGTCTCAGGTGTGTTTCTCAGGTGTGAGTAGCTCAGGTATGACCAGCTGTGTCCCAGGTGTGTTTCCCAGCTGTGCCCAAGTGTGTCTCAGGTGTGTCTCAGGTGTGTTTCTCAGATGTGAGTAGCTCAAGTATGACCAGCTGTGTCCCAGGTGTGTTTCCCAGGTGTCCCAGGTGTGTCCCAGTGTTTCCCAGGTGTCCCAGGTGTGCCCAGGTGTGTTTCCCAGGTGTGCCCAGGTGTGTCCCCGTGTTTCCCAGGTGTCCCAGGCGTGTCCCAGGTGTGTTTCCCAGGCGTGCCCAGGTGTGCCCAGGTGTGTCCCAGGCGTGTCCCAGGCGTGTCCCAGGTGTGTCCCTTACCCACGCAGGCGCCGCCCGGGGACAGGCGGTAGCCGGTGGCGCACTCGCAGCGGAAGCTGCCCGGGATGTTGACGCACTCGGCGTGCCGCTGGCACAGCGTCTCCCCGCTGCTGCACTCGTCGATGTCTGCGGGGACAGGGGGACACCGGGATGGCACCGGGATAGCCCCGGGAATGCCGGGATCAATCCGAGGGGATCCCAGGAATGGCTGAGGCGGGGCTGGGATCGCTGCTCCCGGCGGGAACAGCTCGGGGATCAGGGAGTGCAGCTCCCGGGGCTGTGCAGGACACCCCAGAATCCCCCCGGTGGAGCTGCCGCGGGGCGGGAGGAGCCGGCATTCCCGCGGGAGGCGGTACCTTCGCAGATGAGCAGGATGTTGTTGTAGCTGAAGCCGATGGGGCACTCGCAGCGGAAGCTCCCGATCTGGTTGATGCAGACGCCGTTGGTGCAGATGGCTGGGATCTCGCTGCACTCATCGATATCTGCATCAGTGCAACATCAGCATCCCAGCCCGGCATCCCGGGAATGCTCCTCAGCACCAGCATCCCAGCCCGGCATCCCGGGAATGCTCCTCAGCACCAGCATCCCAACCCTGCATCCCGGGAATGCTCCTCAGCACCAGCATCCCAGCCCGGCATCCCGGGAATGCTCCTCAGCACCAGCATCCCACCAATGCTGGGAGGTGCTGGGGGAACGCTGCCCGTTCCCCTCAGTGGGAGAAGGCCAGCAGGAAAGCAGCCCTTGGGAGGTGCAGAACGAGCCCTGCAGGTCACGCCAGCCCCGGGCTGCTCCATGGGGCTTTGGGAATGCAGCAGAGCCACACAAGTTTTAGGAGCATGGCACTGCTGACACATTTTGGGGAGGCTCCACCCACGGCACCTGCTTGCTCTGAGCGTGTCCCTGCAGCAACAGCTCAGCTCTGGGGCCAGGCTGGAAATGGGGAGCCCAGGGGGTCACTGGAATATTGGGATGGCTCTGGGGTCCCACCAGCAACTCCCTCTGTTGCATTTCCTTCCCAGGAAGAGATGAACTCATCTCCCACCTCTTCAGTCCCTGGCACTGCCAAGCCTCTTCTCCTCACCCCAGCCTTTAATTCCCTAAGAAAGAGGCTCCCATGGGATGGCAGGAGCAGCCCTGGCCCCGTGGGGATGCAGGATTTACTCACCAATGGGCTTCCCTGTGTGGATGTCAATGATGAATCCGGGGGCTTGGTTCCCACACAGGATCTGGTACTCGGCTGGAAAGGGAACGCCGAGGTCAAGGCTGCGCCCGGGGAGGGCCAAGGGTGCTGGAATTGGGGTCTGAGAGGCACCAGGGGCTCCCCACTGTGCTTCGAGTCACCTCCAGAGCCTCTCCTTTCTCCCCATTTATTTTATTGGTGTCCATGCCCCAGGCTTCACGGGAAAATAGGAAAATTGATGGGACAGGGACCCTGTGGGGGCACTTAGGGCTGGCAGGGGTGGGACAGGGACCCTGTGGGGGCACTTAGGGCTGGCAGGGGTGGGACAGGGACCCTGTGGGGGCACTTAGGGCTGGCAGGGGTGGGACAGGGACCCTGTGGGGGCACTTAGGGCTGGCAGGGGTGGGACAGGGACCCTGTGGGGGCACTTAGGGCTGGCAGGGGTGGGACAGGGACCCTGTGGGGGCACTTACGGCTGGCAGGGGTGGGACAGGGCTCGCAGGGTTTGTTCCAGGCCTTGCCGATGTTGTAGGAGCAGCAGCACATCTTCTTGGTCATGTTGAAGGACAGCTCGTTCTCGCAGGTGTCGTTGTAGTTGCGGTAGCAAACGCTCTTCCTCATGTCTGCAAAGGCAGTGCCGGGCTCAGGACAGGGAATGGCAGCCAGGGAATGGCACTGCCAGCCCCGGGAATGGCACTGCCAGCCCCAGGAAGGGGAGGAAAGAGCTCCAAAAGGAGCCCAAGCCATCACCTGGGGCAGAGCACTGAGTGCCACATCCAGCTCTGAATTCCAGCCCCTGTTTCCAGCACTTCTGCTCCATCCCCTTGGCACAGCCCCCTCCGGGATGGCAGTGCCAGCCCCCTCCCCAGAGATCTGGACCCTTCCCCACGGGTTTGAGCCCTGCCCATGGACCCAGAGCCGTACCCATGCAGTTGTTTCCCCCGTTGACCTGCATGTACTCGGGGGGGCACACGCAGGTGTAGTTGCCCAGGGTGTTGTAGCAGGTGCCAGGGCCACAGATCCCGATGTGGGCAGAGCACTCATCAATATCTGTGGGAGAAAGGAGCCAGAGCACTGGGCATGGGTGGAGAAGGGCACCAGGTGGGGTGTGGGCGAGCTTGGCACGAGGGATGGGTGGGTTTGGCGCGGGGACCAGGCTGGGGACAGGTTTGTGACGAGGGAATCTGGAAAGGAAAGGGGAAGGGATGCTCCCAACCATTCCTGGGGCAGCTGGCACACACGGGCATCACCTTGGCACACGTACAGGGTGCCACCCCTGTGTCCCCAGCCCCTGGAGCAGGTGCCACCTCCCTGTCCCCAGCCCATGTCCCCGGTACCCTCGCAGATCCGGGTGTCCTCGTTGAGGTAGTAGCCCAGGGGACACTCGCACTGGAAGCTGCCGAAGGTGTTGACGCAGTTCCCGCCCTGGCACAGCCCTGGCAGCTCCTGGCACTCGTCAATGTCTGAGGAGGGACAGCAGGGGGACATTTTCACTGCCTGTGCCACCCCCCAGCTGCAGAGAGCTCGGCCCACCACGCCCAGCCCTGCTCTGCATGGTGGCCGGAGCACGGCCAAGGAGAGCCACACTTTGTGTCCATCACCTGGTGCTCCGCAGGCACCCAGTGCCATGGCACAGAGTGTCCCCACAGGGCTGGGGTCCCCCAGCAGCCCCGTCCCTCGGGAAGGGCCGTGGGAACAGGGAGAACTCACCCTCCAGGATGACAGTGATGGGGTTGGGCCGGAACCCTTCTCCCCCAGGGCACAAGGTCTTGTACTCGGCTGTGGAGAAAGGCAGGCAGGGGGGCTGAGGCTGGAGCAGGAGGGTGGGGAGGGCCAGGAGAAGCCTAGCAGGAACAGCCCTGGGGCCGTGGCCAGGGCTGGGATGGAGCAGCTCCATCCCCATCACCTGCCGAGCCATCCCACAGCCTGCCCTCCCTTCCAAGGGGGGATTCCACATTCCCTCCCCAGCCCCCTGCACTGGGAGTGAAGAACCCCAACCTGCGACCCCCAGACACAACAGCCTGGCCTCCCCCACCCCACTCCACCTCTGCCCTGCCCCGGATGGGGCAAATCCCAAACTCGGCACCTCCAGCCCGGGCTGAGGATCCACCAGGATCCTGCCCCTCTTCCCTCCGTCCCACCCGTGTCCATCCCAAGCTTCTCCCCACTCACTGGTGTTGGCTGGAGGGCAGAGCTCGCAGGGGTTGCCCCAGGCCCGGCCCAGGGAGCAGCAGCAGGAGGCTCGAGTGACCCCCACGCCGATCTCAGCGCTGCAGGAGATGCCCCCGTCCCCTCGGTCCTGCGTGTCCAGGAAGCAATTCCCAACCCGGGTATCTGCACGGACACAGGGCTGCTGAGCAGAGAAACCTCTCCTGGGAAGCTTGGGGGTGCGGGAGGAATGGAATCGTGGAATTGGGGAATGGTTTGGGATGGAGGGGACCTTAAAGGCGACCCCGTTCCACACCCTGCCATGGGCTGCAAAGGGGAATCTTCCAGGGATAAGGAAAAATTGGGGGTTCCTGGGGCCCTGTGCTGGGAGCTGTGTGGGATCATGGAACCCCAAATGGTTTGGGCTGTAGGGACCTGAAGGATCATCCTGGCCATGGGCAGGGACACCTTCCACTGTCCCAGGCTGCTCCAAGCCCCATCCAACCTGGCCTTGGGCACTGCCAGGGAATAAAACAGCTCCAGAGCCGCCCTGGAGCAACACGGCTGCAACAGGAGGGGCACCCACAGTGGTGACAGTGACACCAGGTGGGACACGCTCAGCAGGACGTGGGTTCTGCTGCTGCTGCTGCAGGGTTAAACCCCCGGGGGACAGCCAGGCAGGGCCAGCCAGGCAGGGACAGTCACAGCTGCGTCCAGTTCAGCCACACGGGACCACCAAGAAGGAGCCCCGGGGTGGGTGTGGGTGGGAGGTCCCACTCACCCACACAGCCCACCCCAGTGGGGTTCAGCTCGAAGTCCTGGGGGCAGTTGCACAGGTAGCTGCCAGGGGTGTTGACGCAGAGCCCGTTGATGCAGTTCACAGGGTCTGCACACTCGTTGATGTCTGAAAGGATGGACAGATGGACACTGGAGGTCAAGGTGAGCACTGCCAGGAGAGCCCAGCCTGAGCTCTGTGCCCAGGGGTATCCCCACCCCATGGACAGATGGACACTGGAGGTCAAGGTGAGCACTGCCAGGAGAGCCCAGCCCAGCCTGAGCTCTGTGCCCAGGGGTATCCCCACCCCGCGGTCCCTTTCCAGAACACCCCTGTGCCACCCCCATCCCCTGCCCAGAGGAGGAGCAGAGCCACACCCAGCTGTTCCTCCTGGCCACCCCAGCAGCACAGACACCACAGGACCATGGATTGCTTCAGGCTGCCGCGGATGGGGCCAGCAGAGCCCAGGGCAGGCAGCCAGGAGCCCTGACCTGTGCAGTTGCCCCCACTCCTGTCCAGCTCGTATCCGTCGTCGCAGGCACAGCGGAACATCCCGGGCAGGTTCTGGCAGGTGCCAAAGACACAGATGTTCTGGAAGGTGCATTCATCAATGTCTGCAAAACAGGGACAGCTGGGGACAGGCTGTGGCAGGGTGAGGGCCAGGACAGGCTGCTCCTGCTCCCACACCTCCTGCCCAGCTGTGACCAACCCACGCCAGGACGGTCCTGGTGCCATTAGAGACAATCTCCTGAGGGAGCTGGGCCACGCCACCCTCTCCCACTCGTCCCCCTCACCCCTGCTCTTCTGGTTTTCCATTTTGCAGGAATCCAGGCTCAGCCCAACCTCTCTGAAGGCTGGGGACCGACCAACCACTGCCAGCGGCAGAGGTGGCACCTCGGGAGCCTGGCACCAGCAGGCGTGGGGTCTGGCTCTGCACTGGATCAGAGGTGCCAGCAGAGGACAGAGGGGACCAGGATGGGGCCAGAGCCCGGGCACTCACCCTGGCAGGCCCTGCTGTCCTCGGTGGGGTTGAAGCCCATCTCGCACTCGCAGCGGTACCCGCCGGGGGCGTTGAGGCACTGCCCGTTCTCACACAGGTTCACGTTGTCTGCACACTCATCCACGTCTGCAGGGGGGGGACACAGGGCTGGGGGCTGCCCTCAGCCAGCCCAGGGCACCCCAGGAGTGTGCCCACCCGCTGCTGGGAGGCTGCAGTTCCTGTCGTGGCCCTGAGCCTCCCCAGACACCTGCAAGGAGGTGCTGGATCCCCGCTGGAGGTGCCTGTGGCACAGCCCAGGCTTGCCCTGTGCTTGGGGGAACCCCAGCCAAGGCAGCACCCAGCAAGGCTGGGGGCTCAGGGGGCTGTCCTGGATTGGAAGATAACATGTGTATTCTATTTCATCTGTCAGATGTGGGGCAGGTATCTTCTGTTCACTGGGCACTTGATCTCTTCCACAACCAATCCTCCCTCCGGGAGATATCTTCTGTTCATGGGCCATTAATTATTAATTATCTTCTGTTAATGGGCCAGTGAGTGCCCCTGCATGGCTGATAAAATTCCATCATCCCATGGGGAGATGCTCCACCCAGGGGAGGAGCCAAGCATTCCTACCTGGATACAATCTGAGCTTTGGGAACAGCACAGCAGCCTTTGCCACTGCATTCCCAGGGGAGCAGCTTTCTCCTGCCCCACATTCCCAGAGGAATTCCAGGCCCATCTCCAGCAGCCCTGGAGCTGCAGAGGAAAACTCCACCCTTGTCCAGGATCCCTGCTCCAGCAGAACCACAGCTGGCCCTGCAGGAGGGCTGAGCCACCATGGAATGGCACTGCTGCCACCACCCTGACCCACAGGGGATCAGCTCCTGCTCTGACTCTGCCAGCAGGGATTTCTTTTTACATTTGTATTTTTAGTTTTCCTAGTAAAGAACTGCTATTCCTATTCCCACACCTTTCCCTGAGAGCCCCTTGATTTCAAAATCACACCAGTTCAGAGGGAGGGGGTTCACATTTTCCATTTCAGGGGAGGCTCCTGCCTTCCTGCCTTCCTAAGCAGCCACCTGTCTGTCCAAGCCAGGGCAGGGGCTGGTCCTGTCCCTGTCCCTGTCCCTGTCCTGCCAGCCCCGGGCTCACCTGAGCAGGAGAAGCCGTCGCCGTTGAAGCCGTCGCGGCAGGCGCAGCGGTAGGAGCCGGGCGTGTTCACACAGTTGGCGTTCAGGTTGCACTTGTGCTCCTCAGTTGCACACTCATCCAGGTCTGGGCATGGATAACAGCCTGTCAGTGCTTGGCCTGGCTAACCTGGAATGGCCTTGGCCTCCTGGATGAGCTGGACTCACTTATGGAAGCACAGAGTGCTTTGGGTAGGAAGGACATTAAGGATCGTCCAGTTCCACCCCCAGGGACACCTTCCAGTAGCCCAGGTTGCTCTAAGCCCTGTCCAGCCTGGCATTTTCGTGGCTTTGCCCTGAGCCTGAGCAGCTCCAGGGGCACACAAATGGCCCAGGGTCACTTGGAGGCTTCAACACATCCCTGAGAGCCTCTGTGGCCATCGCCAGGACACTGCCCAGCCACTGCCCATGCCACCAACTACCACACCTGCATGGCTTTAAATCCCTCCAGGGATGGTGGCTGTGCCAGGGCTGGACATTTCCATGAAGACATTTCCCAATACCCAACCTAAATCTCCCCTGGCACAGCCTGAGGCCGTTCCCTCTTGTCCTGTTGTCGCCTGGAAGCAGAGCTTGACCCCCCCAGCCATCCCCTCCTGTCAGGGAGCTGTGCAGAGCCAGGAGGTCCCTTCTGAGCCTCCTTTTCTCCAGGCTGAAGCCCTCCATCTCAGCCCAGGTGCCTGCAGAGCACCTGGAGAGGGCTCCCCTGCCCTGGGTGAGGACTCACCGTTGCACTTGAGCCCGTCCCCGAGCCAGCCCGAGCGACACTTGCACTTGAAGCTGCCGGGGACGTTGATGCAGGACGCGTGCATGTCACAGTTGTGGGCCCCAATCTCACACTCATCGATGTCTGCGGAGGAAGGACACCAGGGCTGGCACAGCTCAGCTCTCCCAGCACAGCAGGGCTCAGCCTGGGCTGATCCCGCTCTGAGGTTTGGGCTCCCAGAGCTCCCAGGGCTTTGGGGGAGAGGCTGCCTGGGGTTGGGCCCTGGAGCTGAGGAGCTCAGCCCTGGCAAACGGGCAGGAGGAAGGGGAAGCTCCTGGCTTGGCCATCACCTGGGAGCAGGTGAGTCCTGGCCCTCAGCGCCTGCCCTGCACATCCCACAGCGTCCCCCACACAGCACCCTGGGGTGGGGCTCTCTCCAGGGCAGCTCTGGGAGGGGTTTCCTGTTTTTTCTCACTGGCAGCCCCAGCTCCAGGTGTGCCGAGCTCCCACCTGTGCACCCCGTGGTTCCCTTCTTGACGAAGTAGCCCAGCTGGCAGTGGCAGATGAAGGAGCCCTTGGTGTTCTCACACTCGCCGTGCAGGCAGATGTTGGGGTTGAGGTCGCACTCGTTCACATCTGCAGGACAAAACCACCCGTGGGACACCCCGAGGACCTCGGCGTGGCTCTGGGGACAAGGGGACAGAGCTGGGACACGCCCAGGGCACAGCCAGGGCCTCACCAATGCAGGTCTTCATGTCCAGGGATGCCATGAAGCCGTCGAAGCAGAGGCAGCGGTACTCGCCGGGGATGTTGGTGCACTGCCCCCCGTCACAGATCTCGGGGTTATCCTCACACTCATCAATATCTGCAGAGAGAACCATGCCAGGGTGAACACAGTGAATGCTGCACCACGAGGGGGAAGGAGGAAATCCCGAATTGTGAGCGGCTGGATGTGGCAGTGCAAAGCAAAATCATCCAGCCAGGAAAATCCTTTCTCCGGAAGGGACTTAAAAATAAGACTCCCTCCTCCTGGAGCCAACTGTGGGGGACACAGAGGTCCCTGGGGCAGCACCTGCAAGAGCCAAGGTGGCCACTGACCTGCACAGGACCTCTTGTCTGGCATCAGGGCGTAGCCTTCGCTGCAGCTGCACTCGTAGCTGCCCTCGGAGTTGGAGCAGTGGGTGTCACAGCCCCCGTTGGTGATGGTGCACTCGTCGATGTCTGGGGACAACCACACAGCGCCCTGAGCTGGGAGGGACCCACAGGGATCCAGCCCAACCCTGGCCCTGCACAGATGAGGCCCCAGGCAGCAGTTTGGGTGGGAGAAGAGGACACAAATCTCCCCCAGCCACAAGAAAACACCTCATTCCTTCCGCCCAGCCCCTGGCAGTGCCCTCCCAGCCGGTGACAGTCCCTGTGCCAGCAGCACAGATTTGGCTGTCACTCATCCAGGACGTTCCCCGTTTGCTTTACCCTCTGAACACAACACACACGAGCCTGGGAGGGTTCTGGGCTCATGCCAAGGTGCTGGAAGGAGCCTTTGGAGGAGCACTCACCGACACAGCCCTGCCTGTCCGGCGTGGCCTGGAAGCCCGAGTCGCAGGAGCACTGGTAGGTGCCGATGACATTGACGCAGCGCCCGTTGCGACAGAGGTTGTCACTGAGGGAGCACTCGTTGATGTCTGAGGGGACAAGCAAGAGCTCTTGGAGCAGCCAGCCCTGCTCAGGCCATCATCTGGTGCCCACCCCTGGCTGTCCAAACTGGATTTGTCCCACTGCTCAAAGGGAGCAGCAAAATGAACATCATCAATGCAACAGAACGCTGGGAATGAGCTTGGTCTGGATGAGCCCTTGGTCTTGGAATGAGCTCTTCTTGGATGAGCTGGACCTACTTCTCATGGAAGCACAGAAGGCTTTGTGTGGGAGAGACCTTAAGGATCATCCATGGGCAGGGACACGGGCAGGGACACCTTCCCCCAGCCCAGGCTGCTCCGAGCCCTTGGCCACCTCCAGGGATGGGATGTACGGGATGGGAAGGAGATACCCACAGCCCTGCAGGAGCTCTCCCTGCGGGGTTTCCCTGCTGAGCCCCTCACCAATGCAGGTGTTGCCCTCGGCTGTCAGCTCGTGCCCGGGGGGGCAGATGCACTCGAAGCTGCCGTCGGTGTTCATGCAGATCCCGCCCCGGCACAGCAGCGGGTCCCGCTCGCACTCGTTGATGTCTGCACGGGAAAAGGGGATTGGTCCCTTCCAGAGGCTTCTCCACTGGGGGAGCATTCCAGAACGGGGAATATCACAGGGCTAAAAGGGCAGGGAGTGCAGGGCTGGGATCCCAAAACAGGGAATATCACGGGGTTAACAGGGCAGGGATCCCAGAACAGGGAATATCACAGGGTTAACAGGGCAGGGATCCCAGAACAGGGAATATCACAGGGCTAACAGGGCAGGGAAAGCTGGGCTTGGCTCCAGTGGTCTCATGGTAGGAGTCTGAATGTTGGGAAATCCCAGATTGTGCCTCGACCTCAGCAGAACCCAAGAGCCCCTCAGCGACAGCAGAGAAAGGGACTGAGGTTGGATATATTTTTAAAAACTCATTTGCCTCTCAGGTTTATTTTCCTGACTCCAGCATTGAAGTTAAGAACGGGTTAATTTCCCTGACTTGGCTAAAACACTGATGAGATTTTCAGGTAAAGAGGGCTGGGATACACCTGAAATTGGGGGTGACAGGTCCCTACCAAACACCCCCAGGTCAGTGGGAGCCTGTTCTGGTGAATCCCAGGCTGCATTTTCACTGCTGGTGCTGTCCCCTGCCCCAGGCTGGAAAGAATTCCTCCCTCAGGAGGCTGAAGCCAAATTATTTTGCCAAGCACAGGTGGGAAGAAGTTAATCCTTGACCACAGGCAATGACAAAATGTCACCACCCCCTTTGGGGTGAGATGACTCAGCTCCCTGTCACGCAGAAAAAAAGGATGAAGTGGAATTGGACAAGTAAGAGGGAGCATTACATGTCAAAAGAGAACAATGAAATTTATATTCTTCTATAAAGATTAAAAATTCGACTGCTGCAAGAAGGCAGCAGGTCAAGGGTGAGGACTGTGACATTCCCAGGGTCCCAGAAATGGAGCAGAAGGAGGAGGATGATCAGTGGGAGCTGTGGAAACCCACGCCACAAATTGCAGGGAAAAGACAAAGCCCCTGCCAGGGGCAGTGATTTATTTTAAAGAGCACAGAGAATAAAACATGAGAAATAAATAAATGGTGTTGAATCATGGCTTGAAGTGGTTTGAAAGCCCAAGCCAAAGCAGAATATTAAGAGCAGGTCAGTGAGACAAGTGAGTCTGGCTGGACAGGGGACAGGAACGTGGAATGCCAGGAATTAGAGGACAGCAGGAGTCTGGCTGAGCTGTTGGAGACAAACTGAGGTACTGAGGTCACTGATGGGATTTTTTAAGCTCCAAACAAGAATTATTCAATTGAAAACAGATGAGACTCTGACAGAATGAAAACAAGCCTTGGGCAGACGGGAGGAGCTGTAAGGAACTGTGTGAGGATAGAGGGAGGTTAAAAGGGCAGGTGAAGGGAGCCCCTATAACTGACAGGGTGGAAGGGGGCACAGGGTGCCCCAGAGCTCCTCATGGAGCGGAGTTTGGGGAGCTGGGCAGCTCTGGCTGTGCCCTGCGCTGTCCCAGGAGGGTCAGGAGGTGCCCTCAGGGGCTCAGCCTTGCTCACCCATGCAGTTCTTCATCATCATGAAGCCGCTCTCGTAGCCCTCGAAGCACTCGCACTCGAAGCTGCCCGGGGTGTTCACGCAGGAGCCGTGGCCACACAGGTCGGGGGAGATGCGGCACTCGTCGATGTCTGGGGACAAGGACAGGCTTTGGGGCAGGACAGGCCACCAGCAGGGCCAGAGCCAGCGCTGGGCTGCCTGCAGGCACACCAGGGACCAGCAGGCAAAGGGATTCCCCGTCCCTGGAGAGGCTGCAGTTCCGCTGCTCCCTGGGGCGGGGCCGAGCCTTCGCCCCACAGGCAGGAGGAGCCTTGTGGAATCATGGAATTGCAGGATGGTTTGGGGTGGAGGGACCTTCAATCCCACCCGGTGCCACCCCTGCCACGGTGACACCTTCCACCATCCCAGGCTGCTCCAAACCCCGTCCTCCCTGGCCTTGACGCTCCTGCTCGTGGTCCTGCCCTCGGCTCCTCCCCGTGGCAGGGACTCCTCTGGCCATCCCCATCCCGCTGAGCCCCCCAAAAGCAGCAACAACAGCCCAGGGTGGGGGTCCCTCACCTGTGCAGTTCCTCTCCTCAGCATCCAGAGCAAAGCCGTTGCCGCAGATGCACCGGAAGCTGCCGATGGTGTTCCTGCAGGTGCCGTGGGTGCAGAGCCCGGAGAACACCTTGCACTCGTTCACATCTGAGGGACATCCAGCCAGGGGGGTGTTATTAAGACATTTTTATTAAAATCTTTTGCTAGGATTTTCTTCTCCTGAGAAGCTGAGCAGCCTCAGGAAAGAAATGTAAACAAGAACTACTTGCTGCTGTGGAATGCAACAGGTGCATCGTTGACTGGTTCATATTAAGTGCTTCTACTTAATAACCAATCAAGGATCTGGCTGGCTCAGACTTTCTGGCCAGTCACGAGTCTTTGTTATCATTCCATTCTATCTTTATTTAGCTTTCTGGTAATTCCTTTCTCTCTATTCTTTTAGCATAGTTTTAATTCAGCATTTTTAATATCATATATATGATAATAGAATAAATCAGCCTTCTAAAAAATGAAGTCAAAATTCTCATCTCTTCCCTCATCCTGGCTGCCCTGCAAAAACCACAGGGGGGCTCTCCATGAACCCCCGATGTGGCATTGCCGGGCACGCAGGACGAGGGAGGAGACGAGGAATCTTGACTCCACGTCTCAGAAGGCTGGTTTATTCTGTTCTGATATATATGATATTAAAAATGCTGAACTAAAACTATACTAAAAGAACAGAGAGAAAGGAATCACCAGGAGGCGAGACAGGAATAGAATGGAATGAGTAACAAAGTCTTGTGACTCCCAGAGAGTCTGAGCCAGCTGCATCCTTGATTGGTTATTAATTAGAAACACTTAACATGGATTAATCACCGATGCTCCTGCTGCATCCACAGCAGCAGAGAGTTATTGTTTACATTTGTTCCTGAGGCCCTCTCAGCTTCTCAGGAGAAAATCCTAAGGAAAGGATTTTCATAGAATATCATGGCTACACCCCTCAGGTGCAGCCGAGAACCCCCCCAGCTCCAGCCCCAGCCCCGACCGCCCCTCACCTTTGTAGAAGGGCCGTCCCGAGAGCACGTCGCCGCGGTTGGCGAAGCCGGGCCCGCGGGGACACAGCGCCTTGTACTCGGCGGAGCCGGCGCGGGGACACTCCTCGCAGTCGGAGCCCCAGGCCGAGCCCACGGAGCAGCAGCACATGTCCATGCGGAACTTGCCGGGCAGCGGCTCCGTGCACTCGTCCTCGTCCCAGCGCATGTAGCACTGCTCCACGCGCACGTCTGGGGACAGAGCACGCACACACACACACACACACACACACACACACACACAGAGAGAGATTTGCTGCTTGTCACTCTGATTTTTTAAGTTTTTCCAAGCCTTCTGATGTTTATATTCTTGTAACGAGCTCTCTCACGCGCTTTATGTGAATAAATTGTTTGGCGTTCTTTCATGGAGGAGGAGAAATGTGATGGACTGCTGGTTTGTGCAGCGGCGTTGGAGAGGTGGCACGGTCACCCTCCAACCCACTGGCACCTTTGGAAATCTATAAATGTTGGAGTCAGGAATTAAAAATTCTCTTCTTACCCTTGAGAGAGCTATGTGTGCGCATCATGTTATTTCGTGTCCTGTAGTGACACACAGGCTGGGGGTGGCTTTGGCCAGGGGGTGTTGTGGGTGCCATTTGGGCAGGGAGACAGAAACAGCAATGGTTTCTCACCATTGTGGGCTTGTGAGAATTTTTAGGGAGTTGTAAGAACGCGATAACTCGTTTTAAGGTGTTTTTCCACTTGTTTTCCTGTTCTTCAATGACGGTGCGTGAGAATGATGTTTTTTGTTAACTAGCCAATCAAGTGGAATGCGTTGTATCAGCCTATAAAAACCCAAGGTTCTTTTGTAATAAACCCTTCTTTTCTCCTCTCGCATTTGGGTCGTTGGTCTGTTCTTGTGCCACTCTTGGTGACAGGGTGACAGGGTGTTCTCCAACACGTGGGTGGGAAAAGCTTTTTGGGGAGGGATTCCATAGGATGGACTGCTGGCAGCAGGGCCAGAGGATGGACCTTCACAGAGCCCCCGAATTTAGGTTGGAAAAGACCTCTGAGCAGCCCCTACAAAGGGCAGGAGGGTGGCACTGGGTGCCCAGAGGGTTTTTTTAGGGCTGCTGGGCCATGTCCTTAACCCCTGAGGTTATTTGGCCACTCCTGCAGCCCACCCAAGAAGGACGATGGTGTCACAGGCTGGATTTGGGGACACAAAACTCTGGTTCAGCTGGGAGGTTTTTTTTTGGGGTCTTTCAGGTATGACTGAATTCCCAAGAATTCCTGCTGGGGAGGGAGCAACTGGGAGGGCAGGATTTGAGTGGAGGAGGTGTCCTTACCCACACAGGTCCTGGCAGTGCCATCCAGGGTCAGCCCCTCGGGGCACTCGCAGCGGAAGGAGCCGGCCGAGTTGACGCAGCGCCCGTTGGGGCACACGCCCGGGAACACCTCGCACTCGTTCACATCTGCGGGGTGGGACAAGGTGAGGGGTGGGGAGGGATGGGGACACGGCCAGGGGGGCCTCAAGGGGTTCCTGGAGGGGCTGGGAGGAGCTGCCTACCGGGCTCCAAGTGGTAACTTACCCATGAAAACCGGGCACAAACGGAGCCAGGAGCTGGGCACAGACACACGGACAGACAGACACACACACAGACACACAGACACACAGACGAAGGGCCAGGGAGTGGAGATCCCCCCCCAAGACTCGGAGAGGCAGGAGAACAGTGATCACATTGCCAAGAAAAGCAGTTTTCCCTTCCTGCAGCACTTTACCTTCACAGGTGACCCCCTTCATGCGGGCGTAGCCCCGGGGACAGGCGGTGTCTGCAAGGGACAGGGATGTCAGCAAGGAAACCCTTCCAGCTTTCCCACAGAATCCCACAGGAATCATGGAATATCCAGAGCTGGGAGGGACCCACAGGATCATCCGGCCCAACTCCTGACCCTCCCACCAACCCCACCCTGTCCCTGAGAGCGTTGGCACTGCCCGAGCACCCTCTGAGGATTTTTTCCCCGTTCCTGATCTCCACCCCAACTCCAGCATTTCCTCAGGAATGCCCGAGCCTGGCAGAGCCTCACCGATCTCGCAGCGCTCGCAGGGGCTGCCCCAGGCTGCCCCCAGGGTGGCACAGCACTCGGATTTCAGCGTGGCCCCGTTGATGTTGACCTCGCAGCGCCCGTCCTGGATGTTGAGCCAGCAGGTGCCCTTCATGCTGTCTGCAGGGACACACCGGGGGCTCAGGGGCTGCTCCGTGCCCCCAGCCCGGGGGTGGGAGCCCTGAGAGGTGCTGTCCCTCCCCACTGCTCCTTGGAGTCACTGATCCCTTAGGATGTGGCTGTTCCCACAAACCGGGCTGGTCCCCAGAGCCTTAAAACCCTTCCAGTGCCACCCCTGCCATGGGGACACCTTCCCTGGTCCCAAGGTGCTCCAGCCTGGCCTGGGACACTGCCAGGGACCCAGGGGCAGCCACAGCTGCTCTGGGAAATCCATCCCAGGGCCCCAACACCCTCCCAGCCAGGAATTCCCCCCAGCATCCCATCCATCCCTGCCCTGTGGAATTCCCGTCCCCGTGCCAGGCCAGGGGACGGTGCAGGGTGACGCTGGCAGTGCCACCCGGGCCTGGCAGCAGCTGGCCCTGCTCACCCACGCAGATGGTGCCACTGGGGTCCAGCTTGCTGCCCGGGGAGCACTCGCAGGCGAAGGAGCCGGCGTTGTTCCGGCACAGCCCGTTCACACACGGGTTGGACGTGCACTCGTTGATGTCTGGGGACAAAGGGACAGAGGGACAAGAGGACAAAGGTCACTGGGGGGATTGACAGGGGCACAGCCCTGGGGGGGCACAAACTGGAGGAGGTGAGAGCACAGAGGGTGAAGAATTGCGGGTTTAAGTTGGTTTTTTACATTGTTTTAAATAGAAAAATAAAATCCAAAATGTGTTAAATCGATTAGCTATAAATATATAAAGTGTGCAATGTAGAAATTACATAAAATAAAGATAAAATGTAAAAACATAAAATATTATATACTAATATAATACACAGTACATCAGAAATATAAATATGTTATATATCTATTGTTATATATCTATATGTTATGAATCTATTATATAATAGATACTATGTAATATTTATTGTATATTTATTGTATGGTATATATAATACATTTTATATATGATATATTATATATTATCTAATGTGAAATAAATTATAAATTATAAATTATATATAAATTCCATATAAATGCATAAATTATAGGTATAGACATGTAATATAAATAACAATATTAAAAAATACAGGATTTAAAAAAAAATTCTTTGGATTGAGGGTGGTTGGAGCACTTGTGTGCAAAGTGCCAGTTCTCAAATATTTGAGGCCTCTGCGCACAGGAAACCATTTCTCCTCCTCCAAATCACAGCCTTTCCATCAAATTCCCCAAACCTTGCAATTTTGGTCAGGCCTCAAGCTCAAATTTTGTGGCCCTGGAGGAAATTGCTCTGGTTTCCAGGCTGAGATGTTTTGGGGTCAGGTGTCCATTCTGCTTTGAACCCAGTGTGAAATATCACTAAAAACCACGGGAAAAACCCCTAAAAACGAGGTAAAACCCCCCGAAGCCCACAGGGGCAGCTGCTGCAGCACGGAGCGGCACAGAGGGGAGGGAAGCAGGGATTTGCAGCGGGGCTGGCCCCAGGCTGTGGCTCTTGCTGGGGCTGCCTGGCCCCGTTACCTTCGCAGGTGTCGGTCTCGGTGCGGAACACGAAGCCCTTGGGGCAGGTGCAGGTGTAGCTGCCAGGGGTGTTCCTGCACAGCCCGTTGTCACACAGCAGCCGGTTGACGCTGCACTCGTCCACATCTGGGGACACACGTGGCATCCGTCAGCTGCTTTGGGCTGGGAAGGGTTAATTTTCCCCCACGCAGTCACAGGGGGGACCCACGGGATCAGGATCATGGATCCAAGCCCAGCCTCTGCACAGGCACCCCAAGAACCCCAGCCCGTCCCAGAGCAGGGCTCCTGGAGATCTGCAGGGCTGGGGCTGGGACCATTCCCTGGGGGAATTCAGTGCCCAGCACCTCTGGGGGAAGAACCTTCCCTGCTCTCCATCCCAAACCCCTGAACATTTCCTGCTCTCCATCCCAAACCCCTGAACCTTTCCTGCTCTCCATCCCAAACCCCTGAACCTTTCCCTGATCTCCATCCCAAACCCCTGAACCTTTCCTGCTCTCCATCCCAAACCCCAGAACCTTTCCCTGATCTCAATCCCAAACCCCTGAACCTTTCCTGATCTCCATCCCACCCCCCTGGCACAGCTCCAGCCATTCCCTGGGTCCTGTCCCTGCTCCCAGAGCAGAAATCAGAGCTGCCCCTGCTCTCCTGGAGGCGCTGAACCCCAGCCCACGAGGAGCAGGGAACAAATCCCTTTTTTCCTTTCCCCGCTGAACTGTCCTTATCCCAACCCACGAGCTCTCCAGTTTCCACCCTTCCCATTCTCCCCCCAGTCCAGCTCCAACTGCTGGGGAGGATTTGGATGGTGCTGGCGGGGATCAGGAGCTGCAGCAGCTCCTGGAGGAGCCTGGCACCCCCCGAGCCCCCCAGGCCAGACTCACCCACGCAGTTCTTGCCCGTGGGGTCGGACTCGTAGCCCAGGTTGCAGATGCAGCGGTAGCTGCCCCGCAGGTTCTCACACATCCCGTTGGGGCAGATGTCGGGGTTCAGGGCGCACTCGTTGATGTCTGACAGGGAAAAGAGGCACGTGAGGAGGACCCCAGCAAACACAAAGACAGGAACCTTCCACCTCCTGGCTCTTGGCTGCAGGAATCGTGGAGTCCCAGGGTAGTTTGGGTTGGGAGGGACCTTAAAGCCCATCTCGTTCCGCTTCCACCGTTCCAGGCTGCTCCAAGCCCTGTCCAGCCTGGCCTTGGGGAGTCCACGGATGGGGCAGCCACAGCTTCCCCCTGTCCTGACCCAGCCTGGGGCTCTGAGCTCAGGAGGAGAGAGCTGGATAAGGGGCTGGGATGAGCCCAGCCCTCTCAGATCCTTGTGTGACATCCCAGAGTCTTCTTTATCCCAGCTCCAAGCTCAGGCCCTTGAATTATCCCCGAGTTCAGCAGTGAGTGACCCAGAAGGGTGGCAGCCAGGTGGGTGGCAGCCAGGTGGGCACCATCCCTTCCCTGCAGAGATTCCGCCCTGGCAAGCTCCAGCCTCGCCCAGCCAGGCTGTGCTGGCACCGCAGGGTCCCCGCAGTGCCAGATGGCCACGGCTGCCCAGGCACTGCTGGCCTTTGTCCCCACGCTCTTGGAGCTCGCTTCCATCCAGGGAAACCCGGCCTGGAGAGCTCTGAGTGCAGGCCTGGCTCCAGGCAGGGGTGGAATGACCAGAGCGTGGCCTTGCTAGAAATCATTCCCATGGGACTGCCTCTGGCCAGCTCAAGGAGCCCTGGATGGGAGCCCAAGGAGCCACTGGGGCTCTGCCTCTGGCTCCTTCCCTCTGGAAGGCTTGGCAGGGCCGTGGCTGCCTGGCTGCTCCGTGCTCTCCTGCTGATCCAAGCACTGCCCAGGGCTGGCACTGGCACCTCTTGGAACTCAAAGCAGCCCCTTGGCAGCACAGTTTGTCACCTCCCTCTGCCTGGGACACCCCAAGGAGGAGCTGGAGAGCAGAGGAGGGAAACAACCAGGAGGGTCCCACTGCTCATTCCCATCCCAGCAGAGATGGGAGCCCAGCCTGTCCTGGCACAGCTCCCACAGATCCATCCCTGCTCCAGGAAAAGCTGCTGGGGGTGCTGTGGGATGTGCCTGTGGAATCCTGCATGCCCCTGAGGAATCCTGCAGATCCCTCTGGAATCCTGCACGCCCCTCTGGAATCCTGCATGCCCCTCTGGAATCCTGCAGATCCCTCTGGAATCCTGCATGCCCCTGAGGAATCCTGCACGCCCCTGAGGAATCCTGCATGTCCCTCTGGAATCCTGCAGATCCCTCTGGGATCCTGCAGATCCCTCTGGAATCCTGCATGCCCCTGAGGAATCCTGCAGATCCCTCTGGAATCCTGCACCCACCTCTGCCGTCAGCCGTGATCCCGATGCCGCTGCTGCAGAGCGCCTGGAATTCCGCTGGGGACGGAGCACAGCAGAGCCATCAGCGTGGCCGAGTCGGGAGGGACCCCAAGGATCATGCAGCCCAAGCCCTGGCCCTGCCCAGACACCCCAACAATCCCACCCCGTGCCTGGGAACGCCGTCCAAACTCCCCCTGAGCTCTCCCAGCCTTGCTGCTGCGACCTTTCACATTTTAATGCCGATACTCCCACTCCCAACATCCCAGCACCACTCCGGGCACCCACTCTCCGTTTTTTTCCCCCTTTCCCCATTCCCACAGCCCTCCAAGCCGCCCGAACCACGCCAGGCCACTCCCTGGAGCACCCCAGGCCCGGCCTCACCGGAGTTCTTGGCCGGGCAGGGCTGGCAGGGCTCCCCGAAGCCGTGGTCGGGGTTGGCGCAGCAGCACTCGGATTTGGTGACGGCGCCGGGGAAGGGGCGGGCGCAGGTGCCCTTCTTGATGCCCCCGTAGCAGGTGCTGCGCATGTGGGTGTCCACGCAGACGCGGCCGTCCACGCCGATGGCCAGCCCGCCCAGGCACTCGCAGCGGAAGGAGCCCTCGGTGTTGATGCACCAGCCGTTCATGCAGATCCCCGGCGTCTCGCACTCGTCGATGTCTGGGCAGGGACGGGGGGGCAGAGGGGTGAGCTCGGGGTGAGGGGGACGGGGAGAGGGGTGGGAGACAGGGAGAGAGGGGTGGGAGACAGGGAGAGAGGGGTGGGATATGAGGAGAGGGGACTGGGATACAGAAAGGGGGTTAGGACACAAGGAGAGAGAGTTGGGAGATGGAGAGAGGGGTGGGAGACAGGGAAAGAGGGGTGGGAGACAGGGAAAGAGGGATGGGATACGAGGGAAGGGGACTGGGACACAGGGAGAAGGCTGGGACATGAGGAGAGAGGGTTAGGACATGAGGAGAGAGAGCTGGGACATGAGGAAAGGGGCCTGGGACACACAGAGAGAGGGTTGGGATATGAGGAGAGAAGGTTGGGACACATGAAGAGAGGGTTGGGACACACAGAGAGAGGGTTGGGACAAGAGGAAGGGGGACTGGGACATGAGGAGAAGATTGGGACACAGGGAGAGAGGGCTGGGACACATGAACGGGGCAGAACACACAGACAGGGGCTCAGGTCACACAGAGAGAGGCTCAGGACACACAGACAGGGCATCAGGACAGATGGACAGGGGTCAGGACACAAAGACAGGTGCTCAGGACATGAGAACCTTTCCCCTTTTTCCCATTCTCCCACAAAGGGACAATTTCTGGCGGCACAGCAGGAGCTGCCCAGCCACACCCTTGGATTTCTCAGCTCCCCTGGCCCTGAGGAGCTCACGGTGCCCCGAGGGATGTGGGCAGGGGCTGGGGAGAGCCAGGCTGGGGTCACTCACCCACGCAGTAGCGCCCGTTGGGAGCCAGCACAAAGCCGGGTTTGCAGATGCACTTGAAGCTCCCATCCTCGTTGATGCACATCCCGTTGAGGCACATGTTGGTGGTGGCACACTCGTCGTGGTCTGGGGGCACAGACAGCACCCCGCAGCTGCAGCAAGACCCTCCCGTGCCCCAAACCCCCCTGTGCCCCATCCCACGGCCAAACTGTGGGTGCTGGGCCTCAAAGCAGAGGGGGAGATGGAGGGGGAACCTCCAAGAGCATCAGCTGCAAGCCCAGGGTCACCTGTCCTGGTCAGAGCTGTCCTGCTCCAGCCCCAGCCCTGCTGATCCCCTGCACCCCAAACCCCAGAGGAGCACAACACCCTCATGGGAACACCTCCCCAGCCCTCTCCTTGGGAGGAAGCCCAGACTAACAGCCCAGGCAGGAGGTGGTCCCAGCTCAGCCCTGAGCTGCTGGAGGCCACAGGAGCCTCACCCACGCAGTTCTTGCCGTCGGGGGTGATCTCAAAGCCGGCGTTGCAGATGCACTGGAAGCTGCCGTCGGTGTTGACGCAGCGCCCGTTCCTGCACATCACCCCGTTCATGATGCACTCGTCGATGTCTGCAGGGAGAGCACCAAGAAGAGGCAGCAGGGAGAGACAGGAGAGGTGCCAGCTCAATATCCCGCCGTGAGAAACCCAGGCGGGTGCTCTCAGACACGGGAATTCATCAAAAGTCCCACGTGGGAAATGGGAATCTTTTCACCTCGCCTGGCAGTGGGGGAGCCTTTGGAAGCCACTTTGTCAGGAAGGGAGAAAATGAAAATTTCAAAGCCTGGGCACTGCCCCGGGGATCTGCCCTTGCTCGTTGTTCCCTTATGGAACATTCCCTTCCCGTCTCTTTTCTGGCAGGCCCTCACCTGCAGCAGCCTCTTGGCAGAACCGCCTTGCTGGAAATCCTGCATCCAACCCAACATGCCCAGAACGCCCCTTTTTGTCAAATGTTCCCCCAAGAATTCTTTTCTTGGGGAGGACTCTGCAGGTCCTTTGATTGCCACCAGAAAATTTTAAGGAAAGCCAAGGCAGAGGAAACTTGTCCTGGAGAGATCCCATTCCACACCTGGCCCCCTCCTTGCATTTCACCCCTACCACCCTTTTTTTGGTGCCAGGGGCTCTGTGACTCCTCTGCCACCCCCCAAAAAGAGGGGGACAGCCCTTACCAATGCAGGCCTGCTTGGTGGGGGTGCTCTGGAAGCCCTCGTGGCACTTGCAGTGGTAGGAGCCCGGGGTGTTGACGCAGTCGCCGTGGACGCAGGGGCTGCTCGAGCACTCGTCCACATCTGCAAGGGGGGACAACCCCACCCGTGAGGGACCCTGAGGCACAGCAGAGCCCAGGAGCAGCAAGAGCAGCCTGGAGGAGGCCTGGGAGCTCTGGGAGCAGCCCCTCCTCACCGATGCACTCCCCTCGGACGTCCTGCTTGTAGCCCATGTTGCACTCGCAGCGGTAGCTGGACGGGGTGGGGATGCAGCGCCCGTTCAGGCACAGGTTGGTGAAGTGTTTGCAGATGTCGATGGTCTGGTTCAGCGTGGCTGTTCCTGGGGGGCACAGGCAGGGTTGGGAGCCCTTGGGTGAAGCACTGGGAGAGGTTATGGAGCCCTGACATGTCCCCAGGACTCAGGATGGGGTGGCAGTTCCTGGGGGACACAGGCAGGGTTGGGGACCCCGTGGATGTCCCAGGAGCTCTCTGGGGGATGTCAGAGGGGTGCAAGGTGGGCAGGATGAGACTGAGGTGCTGATGGAAACACTCCATTCCTATTCGGAGCTTTTGGGAACCTCTTTGGGAGCCAGGGAGCGATTCCAGACCAGACCCAGCCTGGCTGGATCTGAGCGTGGGCTCGGCATCAGTGCCACACCCCGGCTCTTCCCCGAGCCAGGACAACCCTTGGCGCCCGGCTGGGAGTGGCATTCCAGCCCTCGGGAAGCCGCCCTGGGGCTGGGCAGCCGGGACAAAGCCGGGACAAAGCCGGGAATTACCGATGCTGGAGCTCCCCGGGCCCATCCCGGGCAGCCCCGGGATCCCGCCCTGGCCGTTCGCCCCGTTGGGGCCGATGCCCCCGGGCCCGTTGAGCCCCGGCCCGACCCCGTTGGGCCCGAATGAAGGAATTCCCGGGAAGTTCCCTGGGAAGCCTGGCACCACCGGGAGTCCCTCGATGCAGAGCCTGCGGTACTCGTCTGAAACAGAAAGAGGGCTTTGGCAGCAGGGCCTGGAGCAAAGGGTGGGTCCCGGTGGGAATGGGAACGGGAAATGATGGGAATGGGGCAGGGATTGAACACCCCTCACCCCATGATGGGGAGTGGGAAATGATGGGAATGGGAACGGGAAATGATGGGAATGGGGCAAAGATTGAACACCCCACACCCCATGATGGGGAATGGGAAATGATGGGAATGGGAAATGATGGGAATGGGAATGGGATTGAACACCCCTCAGCCCATGATGGGGAATGGGAAATGACGGGAATGGGAATGGGAATGGGATTGAACACCCCACACCCCATGATGGGGAATGGGAATGGGATGGAACACCCTTCACCCCATGATGGGGAATGGGAAATGATGGGAATGGGAATGGGAAATGATGGAAATGGGAATGGGAATGGGAATGGGAATGGGAATGGGATTGAACACCCCACACCCCATGATGGGGAATGGGAATGGGATTGAACACCCCTCACCCCATGATGGGGAATGGGAATAGAAATGATGGGAATGGGAATGGGAATGGGATTGAACACCCCTCACCCCATGATGGGGAATGGGAATGGGAAATGATGGGAATGGGAATGGGAAATGATGGGAATGGGGCAGAAGGACCAGGAGGGATTGAACATCCCTCACCCCACGAGGGGGCACAGCTTGCCAGGGGGTCTGGCAGAGGATTTTTGGGACGGCTGGCACCGAGGGGTCCCTCCAGGCAGGGAGGGGAAGCTCTGCCCTGCTCAGAGCTGGGGCTGAAGGAGGGCAGGGATGCTCAGGGATGTGGCTCCATCCCTGGGCCTCCTCCTGCCCGGGCTCACCAGGGCTGGGCTGTGCTGGGAGCCAAGGGCAGGAGCAGCACAGGACAGGGATCAATCCTCGCCTCAGCTGAGGCCCAGGGGGCAGGAGCAGCACCCCGGGTGATGGGGTCGGGCTTTTCCCCCAGGTGCCAAGGGATGGGACAGGAGGGATGGGTTGGATATCAGGGAAAAAATTCCTCATGGAAACGGTGGCTTTGGCAAAGGAGTGCCCATCCCCGAAGGGGTGTGAAAGCCATGGGGATGTGGCACTTGGGGACAGAGCTTGGTGGCTCTGGGAGAGCTTTTCCAACCTGATTTTACAACAGGCACGGTTTTGGGGTGCTGGGCTTTGGGGTGCTGAGTGTTGTGGTGCTGGGTGTCGGGGTGCTGTTTTGGGGTGCTGGGTGTTGGGGTGCTGTTTTGGGGTGCTGGGAGTTGTGGTGCTGGGTTTTGGGGTGCTGGGCTTTGGGGTGCTGGGCTTTGGGGTGTTGGGGTGCTGTTTTAGGGTATTGGGGTGCTGGGCGTTGCAGTGCTGGGTGTTGAGGTGCTTTTTTGGTGCTGTTTTAGGGTGTTGGGGTGCTGTTTTAGGGTATTGGGGTGCTGGGCATTGCAGTGCTGGGTGTTGGGGTGCTGTTTTGGGGTGCTGTTTTAGGGTGTTGGGGTGCTGTTTTGGGGTGTCACTCACCCGAGCCCCGCACGGGGCACATCTCGGGGGTCTGGCCGATGGCCCAGCAGCGCCCCGAGTCGCAGCAGCACTGCATCCTGCTGGCCTGGCCCGGCACGTCCCCGGCACAGCGGCCGCCCAGCAGCGCCGAGAAACACGTGCCCAGGCGCTGGTCTGTGGGGACAGCACGGGGACAGCACGGGGACAGGGGTGGGGACAGCACGGGGACAGGGGTGGGGACAGCACGGGGACAGGGGTGGGGACAGCACGGGGACAGCACAGGGACAGGGACAGGGATGAGAATGGGGAGAGAGACAGGGAGAGGGACAGGGATGAGGACAGGGACAGGGGAGAGGGATGAGGATGGGGGACAGGGACAGGGAAGAAGGACAGGGATGGGGACAGGGAGAGGGACAGGGGCAGGGACAGGAATGGTCAAGTGGAGACAGGGGAAAGGGATGGGGATGGGGGACAGGGAGAAGGACAGGGATGGGGGCAGGAATGGGGACAGGGAGAGGGGAGAGGGACAGGGATGGGGACAAGGACGGGGAGAGGCACAGGGATGGGGATGGGGACAGGGAGAGGGGCAGGGAGAGAGAAAGGGAAAGGAAAAGGGAGAGGCACAGGAACAGGGACAAGGACAGGGAGAGGGATGGGGACAGGGAAAGGAAGAAGACACACAGTCACAATGTGTCACCACCACCCCCTCAGGCAGCTCCTGAGGGCCCGTTCCCGATGGAATCTCTTTTCTCACCATCCCCTGTCTCAGTCTGGCCCCCCTTAACCCCAACCCTGGCCCTCCTGGGGGGGTTTGTGGCTCCTGGCCAGGGCCCAGGGACTGAGGGTCTCTCACATCCAGCAGGCTCCACCTGGCACCAATCCCTCCAGGAAAACCTGGAATCTTCCCCTCCTTCCTCTCCCACCTTGCTTTGTCTCAAGTCAGTTAATGAGGGGGAAAGGCCCCCGGGATGTGGCTGCCACTTCCCGCAGTTTAATTGGAATTAATTGCCCGGGGCTGTTTGATCTGGGGCTGGGGGTGCATTCTGCTCCCAGCACAGCTCGGGGACCCGCAGGGGACAGTGACCCCAGCTCAAACCAGCAGCTCCTTCCTCAGGCACGGCCCCCACCCCTGCTCAGAGCTGGATTCAGAGGGAATTGCTCCTTTCGGGAAACTTTATCCACCCAAAACAGCAGCGGACACAAAGTCAGGCCTGGAGAGGGGGAATTTGAAAGCAGGGATTGAGTGCAAAGCTGGATCAGCCCCTAATCCTCAGGAAGAGGAGGAGAAGCCCTGGGGGTGTTTGGGTCCCAGGGCACCAGTTTGCACAAAACCCCAGAAAAGCAGAAAATGCTGCAGGAGAGAGGGGAGGGGAAATTCCAGCTGGGATTAGAGAGAGCTCAGAGGTGGGGATTGAGCCCAGGGGGCTCTGGGGGTGACCAGGTCCAGCCAGGATGGCAGAGCAGGAGGGGGAGGTGGTCCTGCAATGATTCCAGGCTGGATCTGGGGGTCTGGCAGGGCCTGCACCCATCCCTTGGGGAGGGTCCTGATGCCAGGAGAGGCAGGAGAGATTATCCAGCACAGCCCATCCCACCAAACTGGGCTGGTGGGAGAGGTGCTGGGTGAGCTCTGAGATCCCTCCCGACCCATTCCACGATTCCACAACCCTCAGGTTCCCTTTTTCCTCTTGCTCAGACCAAAAAAAAAGGGCTCTTCAGGCAGGCAAAGCCCTCAGTGAAACCCTCCCAAGCCTGTCTGAGGCCAGGGCTGGGCCAGGCTCAGCAAGACCCAGAACTGGAGGTGCTGAATCTGCTGCTGCTGCCCGAGGAGAGGCACAGCCCAGCCCCTCCAGAGCTTTGCTGCACCCCCAGGAAACAACAAAAGAGCTCAAAAAAAGGCCAGAGCAGGAGAGCTGAGTGGCAGGGAGGGAAGGAACGCCATGTGCACGTCTGGGAACGCACTGAAAGGCCATTTCTCTTCATTTGGGAATTATTCTTTTAAGCTGCTCTGGAAGAGGAACCCTTTGCAGCGAGGAAAATCCACAGAGCAGCCCCTGGAGCTGCCTGCAGAGCCCTTCCCAAGCAGGAACGAGGGAGGGAGGCCCTCACGGCAGGGTGGGACTGGGACGGTTCCATGAACGCTCCTCGGGGTTTTGCTCCTGCTGGGGTTTTGCTCCTCTGGGTTTTGCTCCTGCTGGGGTTTTGCTCCTCTGGGTTTTGCTCCTGCTGGGGTTTTGCTCCTCGGGGTTTTGCTCCTGCTGGGGTTTTGCTGGGGCAGGCACTGAGAGCAGCTCCTGGCCCTGGGGGTCAGCTCCAGCTCCGGCCGGTGCTGTGCCAGCTGGGAAAACTTTTCTTTTTGGGATTATTGCAATTAAAAAAAAGGTGTTTGCTCTGCTGAGAAGGGAGGGGAATGGACCACCCCTAACTACCTTTGCTGGGGTCACCTCCAGGGTGGCAATGTCCCCTCTCCTGATGCTTTAGAGGTGCCCACGTTGTTTATCCATTTCCACTCTCCCAGCTGCTCCCTTGCTTTATTTCACGGGATGGAAACCTGGCACCCCAACCTCTCCACACAGCCCCCCTCAAACAGACCTGGCAGGATCTGGGTGCCAGGGCAGCCCCAGCCCAGCAGGAGCTGCGGGTCCTGCCCAAACAAACCCAGCCCATCCCGAAAAGGGGCTCAGGGGAGGCTGCAGCACCCAGAGCCAGCTCAGGTGGGGCCAGACTCCACTGCAGCTCAATCAGCCCGGCACTATTTTTAAACCTGGGCTTTCTAATTTTATTTATTTTCGTTTCTCGAAGCTCTTGGTTTCAAGGAAAGTGGGGAATGTCCACATGACTCACCCCAGAGCTGTCACACCCCTCTGGGCTCATGGCAGGGGCTGGGAAGCAGCAGGAAAAGATTCCATTCCCATTAAAATCTATCAGTTTCCCAAACAAGAGGACTTGGGCTTTACTTTTTACTCACACTTCACAACATTTTTTCCCTCCTGGAACTAAAACATTTAATTCTGCTCCAGGGTCTGAGGCTAGAAAAGAATTTGGAGCTGATTTTTTTATTTTTAATTTTTTTTTCTTTTAGCTGTGCCTGCCACTTTGCACTGCACCACCAATCCCTGCCTGTGCTGGAAGAATTCCTCTTCCCAAATCTCCCCATCCTCATCTTCCTGAAGGCAAATGGACTTTCAGAGCAGGGGGAAAAAAAAAACCTGGGATTTATTTGCTGAGCGTGAGGAACCACAGAGCTGCTCCTCTGTCCCAGGACCCGGGGTTTGGTACCAATGGACACTCAAATATTGACAGGAAAGGAGTTTTGATCTGTTAAAAATTCCAAAAATTCACTCCAGGCTCTGGAGGCAGCACAGCTCGGGCCGGGGAAAGCTCTGGGCTGGAGCCACTCTGGGGCTTTGGAATGGGAACACCTGGAGCCAGAGAGGGCCAGGGCTGGGGGGAGCAGCTGAGAGCAGCCCCAGGAGCTGGGACGGGGATTTGGGATTCCCACAGCAGCCTGGGAAGGGCTTGGGGGCCAGAACTGGGGAGCTGGGGGGGAAAGGAGGGCGGGAATGGGGGAAGGAGGGTGGGAATTGAAGGAAGGAGGGTGGGAATGGGGGAAGGAGGGCAGGAATGGGATGCTATGGGGGGAAGGAGGGCAGGAATGGGGGAAAGAGGGCAGGAATTGAAGGAAGGAGGGCAGGAATGGGATGCTGTGGGGGGAAGGAGGGCAGGAATTGAAGGAAGGAGGGCAGGAATGGGATGCTGTGGGGAAGGAGGCTCCCAGGGAATGTGGGACAGCTCCCCTGGCAGCCCCACAGGGATGGGGGGGGATCTGTCTGTGCATCTCTTCCCGGGATCCAGAAGGATCCAGAGAAGCAGCTCAGGGCTGAGACCTCTTTCCCAAAGGCTGAATTCAGGGGGATGAAGCCAGCTGAGCCCCGATTCCCTGAGGAATATCAGCCCGGAGCGGTTGGGATTTATGAGCCGTGGTGGGAGCAGGAAGCAGCAGGAGGAGGCGATAAAACCCCCTGATTGTTTTCCCTGCTTCCCCAAGCCCTGGAGCCCTTTCCCCATCCCTCTGCAGAGCAGGGGTGTGCAGCTGGGGGCTGCCCCTGTGTCCCCCTGTGCTCCGGGGAGGGTTCCAAGGACCGGCACACCCCAAACCCACAGCCAGCCCGGTCGTACTGGGAGCACTGGTGGAAAACACCGGAACAGGAGGGGAGGCGGCGTGTCTGCAAACTGGGAATTTCCAAACGGGATATTGTGTGAGAGGAGCACGGGGATCCTCCATCACTGCCCCTCTCCCAGTCCCTCCCTCGCTGCCCCCACATTCCCAGCCCCACGCCTTCCTCCCAACCCTCCTCCTCCTCCTCACATCCTTGCCAACCCTTTCCAGCCCTGAGACCCCTTCACGACCCAAATTCTGGACGGGGGCAGAGCCCAAGCGAGCCCGGCTGGGCGCAGGATGGAGCAGCCTGGGATTAGGAGGAGCATTTCCCACCTCGGCCAGCACCACCCCAAAGCCCTGTGCGGGCACTCCCGGCCCTGATCCCGCCCCAAATGCTGCATTTTCCCCCTCACCGAGGCAGCGGGAGCCATCGGGGCTGCTGACGAAGCCGCGGGGGCAGGAGCACACGTAGCTGCCCGCGGTGTTGGTGCACTCGCCGCCGTCGCACACGCCGGGGATGGCCCCGCACTCATCCACGTCTGCAAGGGACAGAGAACCCCACGGGGAGGATGGGAAACGGCCCCTTCCTCCCCCAGATCCACGCGGTTGGGTTTTGGGGGTCAGGGGATGCTGGGGGTTATTAAAACTCTGCCATTCGTGGAGTTGCTGCTTCTCTCCACAGCCGCTCCCAGGAGAAGTTTGGGATGGACAGCAGGAGGAAATTCCTCCCAGAAAGAGGGGTTGGAGATGGGAAAGGGCTTCCAGGGAGTCCAGCTCCCCAAACCCCATCCAAATCCAGGGCACAGAGGATGAGAGGTGGGTTTTGGGGGTCAGGGGATGCTGGGGGCCATTAAAACTCTGCCATTCGTGGAGTTTCTGCTTCTCTCCACAGCCGCTCCCAGGAGAAGTTTGGGATGGACAGCAGGAGGAAATTCCTCCCAGAAAGAGGGGTTGGAGATGGGAAAGGGCTGCCAGGGCGGGTTGCAGTCCTGGTCTCTCAGGTGACCTTGGTCATGGTCTGCAAGTCCAGCCCTTGGTGATGGCTTGGACTTGCAGACCCCTGTGGGCCTCTCCCAGCCCAGGATATTCCACAATTCCATTCTCTGATTCTATTCCAGTCAAGAGGAGAAGATAAATTCCCGCTTGGCTTCTAGGACTCTCAAATTCTGCCCCTGGCCACCCCCTGAGGGGTCCCCTGAGCCCCCCCGGTGCTGCTCGGGCTCCTTGATGCTCAGAAAAGCCCTGAGAGCTCCCAGGGCAGCAGAGCAGAACACAGAGAACACCTCCCCCACCTGGGCCCCTGCCGCCAAAAAGAGATTTTATCAGCCAGCCTGCCCTGTCATCCAACCCCAGCCCTGCCCTGGGCTCCAGCCCACGGGGCTCCGCAAGGAAAAGAGCTTTAGGAAGGCAAAGTTGAAAAAACCCAGCCCAAAACTTGGGGTGGCATTGGGGAGGATCCCAGACCGGGGGCTGCTGACAGATCCGTGCCTCTGACATCCCTCCCTGACCCCACGGCAGCCGTGAGTCCCATTCCTGTGGAAATCCAGGGAACTCGAGAGGTTCCATCAAACTGCAGCTCCTTTTTCCCTGAAAGCCCTTGAAAAGCCCAGCGCTGAGGAGCAGGAAAAGAGCCCATTCCCGCAGGACTCCACATCCTGCGCTCCAGGAACCCGATCCCCGGGCTTTGTTGTCCTTTCAGTCCTTCCCCAGCCCATTTTCCTGCTCGGTTTTCCCTCTGCGAGTGTCCCGTGGTGGTTTGGAGCCGTTCAGGCAGAGCTGACCCAGTGGGACGGGTTCATTCCCCTCTCATTAACACCCAGGGCTGGGGAGGGAATCCTGCCAGCTCCAGCCTGGCTCCTTCCCGACTTTTCCAACCTCCTGTTCGGAATTAAAGCAGGATCCTGTGCTCTGCTGCTCAGACAATGGCAGGATTCAAGGCAAACGTTGATTTTGGAGCCGGGTTGGGATTGGAATTGGCCTGGTCCTTAAGGCTGGAAAAGCTGGAAAAGCCAAAGGCTGCGGAGCCTCTGGAAGAGCTGGAGCTGCTCGTGGTGCCCACAGGGCTGTGGGAAGCCCAACCTTTCCATGTGCCAAAAACCCAGGGATTGATGGAGAAAACACCCCCCAGCTGCAGCACCAGGGACTGGCTGCCCTCCCCTCCCAGAAAGGAACCACAGAGGGGAAAATGAAAGCTCCACACGCCCCAAATCCAGGGAAATGAGCTCTGGATGGAGCCAAACGCCGAGATCTTCAGAGGGGTTTTGTGAGGAAATGGAAAGAAAGCAGTTATGGGGTTCCATCTGCCCATGGAAAACTCTGGGGAGCTTCCTCTGGTGCAGGAACATCAGGAAATTCAGGATTTTGTGCCCTGGTGGCCTGTGGGAGCACAGGGAGCACCTCACATCTAAAGGGGTGAGGAGCAGAGGTGAGATTTGGAATCCCAGGATTTGTCCCCTCTGGCAGAATATCCCGGAGAGGCCAAAAATGGGCAAATCCTGGCTGAGGCTGCTGCACACAGCTTGCCTGGAGCCTTCCACTCCTTTTCCTGGTGTCTCTCCATGGATTTTTAATTTTTTTTTTGTCTCTTATCAGCCTGGATGGATTTTGGATGCAGGACACGTTCCTTTGGGAAGCATCCTGGACCAGGCACTGGCATTACCTCACTGATAGCAGAGCTTGGCCTTTGTCCTGCAGCACAGGAAGGGCTGTTAAAAAGTGAAATTCTTGGCAGACAAAGCCTGGAATTATGGCAGGAAAAGCTTTGTCCAGCCAGTGATTCCCCCTTAACTCCACACCACGGAATTGTTCCCTTCGGTGTCATTTTTCCAGTTGCTTCCAGGATAATTTAAAAATGCCCCAGCCCCCCTTTTCCCTGGGATTTATGGCTCCAGGTCTCTGGAGCAGCAGGATGTGTCCGAGTTCAGCTTTGATGTTCCCTCTCCACTTTGCACCAGGAATTTTCTTGTGTCCTCAACGATTTTCCTCCCGCCGCGTTGAGAGCTCAGCTGGATCCAAACCTGCCTTTCTCCCCGGGCTCTCATTCCCTTAAAACCTCAACACATCCTGCTTTTTTTCCCTTTTTTTTCACCATAATCCAGCCGTGAGGTTGGTGAATTCATCCCTGACCTGGCAATTCCTGCCCTCTTTGCTCATCCTTTTGCACAACATAAACTCAATTTTCGGTGCTTCCCGAGCCGACCTCGTCTCCAGAAGTTTTTAGGGAGCAGCCTGAGCCTTCCCCTCCCTAAATCCAGCATTTCCCTCTTTTCCAGACTGCTCAGATCCCCCAGAAAGGGAGCAGTGCCAGAAACTCCCATCTCCCCTGCAGCTCCTCGGAATACAATGGACAATGGGACAACACCAGCCACCCTCGGGAAGTGCCCCATCCTTCAGGGATGAGCCTGGAACGGAGCAGCCCCGCACTGGGAGGAGGTTCAGCTCCAAATCCGGGCTGGATGTTTCCCCGAGAGCAAAAGGATTCGTTTTCCTGCTGGAGCTGAGAATTCAGCCAGGGAACATCCAGCTGCAGCTGGGAGCCTCCGTTATCAGCCTGGGATACGGCTTGGAAAAGCTCTTTATCCTCAGGGACCGGATTCCAGGTGTTGGGAGATAAGGTTTGGGTTAGGAGATAAGGAAGGCACCGCTGTTATCTCTGCTGCCAGCTCACAGCCGATTATGGCACCACTAATGAGGGGACATCGTTAATGAGGGGACATCGATAATGAGGGGACATCGATAATGAGGGGACGTCTCCAATCAGCGAGCTGGGCTCCGACCTGGGCTCCAGCACAATCCCAGCTGCTGGCTTCCCACCAGGAATCCCCCAGCGCCCAACTCGAGCTCTGGGAAGCCGGGGAGAATCCCCCAGAGAGGTTTGATCGAGGTTTGGTATTCCCTGGATGCCAGGCTTGGATGGGGAATCTGAAAATGAGAGGGAAGCGGAGAATTCCCTCCTTTCCCCAGTGCGAAACGAACCCAAAACTCAACCAGGGAACCCCTGCCCAGCTGGGACTGGGAGCACACCTGGATCACAAATCCCTCCTCTGGCTGTGCTTGGATCAAACCCTGGCTCAGCGAGGAGCAAGGCAGAGATTTTGGCAGTTTCAGCAGGAGTGTGCAGCCCAGGAATGTGATGCTCCATCTGCCGGACCAAACTCCTGCTGGATCAAAGGGTGCAGGAAACTCCGAGATTTTCAGGGCCCAAATCTTCTCGTGTCCATGAAGAGGGAGAGGAACCCTCTCCATTCCCCTGTCCACATCATTTTAGGGAATCCCAAAGGTGATTCCACTTTCCTGGCATCCTCCTCCCCTTCTGGTGGCCCTGTGGGGACCTGGAGGTGACAGAGCTGGGAGAGGAGCCCTCAGACCCCGTCCCTTTGGAGCATCCCTCCTGTTTGTGTCGCTCCCAGCAGGACTCCAGACCCAAGGGAAGCCTCCAGTCCTGGGTGGTGACCCCAGGGAGGGAGCAGCTCCTGGGAATGCTGGAATTGTCCCTTCTGTGGGCAGGGCGGGGAAGGGGAGCAGTTTGTGGCCACGTGGGGCTGCCCTTCCAGGCTCTGGGGGGAGTGGGAGGCCCCTCACATCTGGAGGGCAGATCCAGACAATGGATTTGGGTTAATCTCGGGATGGATGGAGCAGATTCCAGCTCAACTGGTTTCAGATGTGCTCTGCTCCCCAGCTGCCGTGGGAGAGGCAGGGAGGGGCAGGAGCAGCTTTCCGCTGCCCCTGGTCCCACCTTGGCCAGGCAAATTCCTGGAATATCATTGGATTCAGGGAGCTGGTCCTTCATCTGACACAGAAAAAGGGCTGGTTTGGATTGTCCTGCTCTCAATCCCTGGGTGTGGAGCTCTGCAGGAATCCTGTCAGGATTTTAGAGAAAGTCTCCTGGAGTGCTGCCCAGGAAGATGCTCAGACACAGATGTTTCCTGGGCATGAAGGAATGTCCATCCCCCAGCAGGGACTGACCTCTGGAGCTCCTGGCTATCTTTGGGAAACGTTTCCTGAGGGGCTGAGCCCAGGGCACAGAACCCTGGAACGGTCAGGGTTGGAAGGACCTGAGAGATCATCTCACCCCACCTCCCACCATCCCAGTTCCAGGGGCTTCCAGAAGCAGCCAGAGGCTCCCTGAGCTCCCAGCACCAGCCTGATGTCCCATTTCACAGCAATTGAACCTTCACAGCCCTAATGAAGAGCCTCCAAATTAAAAGCTGTTGAGTTTTCAAGGCTTGATCAGACTCAGAACCTGGCAGAGCTTTGGAGGCAGCCCTGAGCTGAGCCTGGTTAAAGCCTTCCAGAGGTCCCTCCTGTGCCATCAGTCTGTGTTCCCATTAAAACATCCTTAAAAAAAAACCCTCTCTGAACAAACCAAACCATTTCCTCCTGGTTTGAGGCAAGATCAGGAGACCAGGCCAAGCCTATTCCTCATTTCCTGTGGGAAGCAGATTAAAAACCCCTTTGGCAGGGCTGGCTGGGAAGAGGGACCCAGCCTGGAATGGGAGCTCTGTCCCACCTGCACCCTGGAAAAAGGCAGGACTGAAATGCTCCCGGGCCCTGGGGAAGTGGAGCATCCCTTACCTTCACACCTGTGGCTGGTCTCGCTCTGCTTGTGCCCCGCAGGGCACTTGCACTCGTAGGATCCCACGGTGTTGATGCAATTCCCACCTTGGCAGAGGCCAGGGATGGCCTGGCACTCATCCACGTCTGCAGGAGGAGCAGGAGGGGTGTGAGGGAACAGCAGCCACGCATCCCTGGATTTCCCTGTGGATTTCCCTGTGCTCCGAGGAGCTGGATCCCATTCCAGAGGGAATTACCCCCCAGACTGCACCAGGGGATGGACAGGAGTGAGTTCCTGGCTCAGGCAAGAGGGAGACAAAGGTATGGGAATGCTTCCCAAAGGATTTGTCCATCCTGTGGTTCTTTGGGAGAAACACCCCGTGGGATGGAGGAGCTCAGCCGAGAGCCACAGTGTGCCCAGAATCTCTGGGATGAAATGGTGCTGGAAGATCCCAGGGGTCACTCCAGGGCCATGGATATGCTCCGTGACACACAGGGGGGTTTGGAAAATTCCACAGGGAGCTCTGTGCTCTGGGGGTTTTCCTCTCTGTATTCTCTGGTTAAGGGTTCTGGTTTGGGGCTCTGCTCTCTGTGCCCTCTGCTTTGGGGCTCTGCTCTCAGCATTTTGGGGCTGGTTTAGGCTCCTGTTCCAGGCTCTGCTCTCAGCATTTTGGGGCTCTTTTAGGCTCCCAATTTAGGCTCTGCTCTCAGCACTTTGGGGCTGTTTCAGTCTCCTGTTCCAGACTCTTCTCTCCCCGTCCTCTATTTCCTCCATTTCAATCTCCTGTCCCAGACTCTGCTCTCAGCATTTTGGGGCCATTTCCATCTCCTGTTCCAGACTCTGCTCTCCCCATCCTCTATTTCCTCCATTTCAATCTCCTGTTCCAGACTCTGCTCTCAGGACTTTGGGGCTGGTTTAGGGTCCCATTTTGGGCTCTGCTCTCCCCATCCTCTATTTCCTCAGTTTCAGTCTCCTGTCCCAGACTTTGCTCTCAGCATTTTGGGACCATTTCCATCCTCCTGTCCCAGACTCTGCTCTCAGCACTTTGGGGCCATTTCAGTCTCCTGTCCCAGACTCTGCTCTCCCCATCCTGTATTGTTTCTGTTTCAATCTCCTGTCCCAGACTATGCCCTCAGCATTTTGGGGCCATTTCCATCTCCTGTCCCAGACTCTGCTCTCCCCACCGCGTACCCCGTCCCTCTCACGGTCTCTGCCCTCCTCCCCGTGCCCGTTCCGTGCCCCGCTGACCCTGGCAGGCTCCGGTGCGGATGTTGGGGATGAAGCCGCGGCGGCAGGGGTGCGGCTGGGCCGGGCACATCTCGCAGGGGTGGCCCCAGGCGCGGCCGATGGTGGCGCAGCACATGGTCTTGGTGCACACGATGCCGCTCAGCTGGCCCTGGCACATCTGGTTGTTCACCTGGCTGAAGCAGGGCCCCGTGCGGTAATCTGGGCAGGGAGGAGAGAATTCCCGGGTTAGATCCTGCGCGGCCACGTTTCCCCCCACAGAGAAAAGCAAGGCACAATCCTCCCCGAGAATATTCTTATCTCGTGTGCCTGTGTTTGTGCCAAAGCAGAATGCAAAATGGAGATTGGTTACCCTCAGTGATGGTGTTTGGTTCCTGGGCCTGTCAGGGCCAGGTGTGCAGCCCCACATTTCTCCTCACAGAGAAAAGCAAGGCACAATTCTTCCCAAGAATATTCTTATCTCATTTGCTGTGCCCGTGTCTGTGCCAAAGCAGAATGCAAAATGGAGATTGGTTACCCTCAGTGAAGGTGTTTTGGTTCCTGGGCCTGTCAGGGCCAGGTGTGCAGCCCCACATTTCTCCTCACAGAGAAAAGCAAGGCACAAGTGTAATATAACATAGAATAATACAGTATAATAAGTAATTAATTAGCCTTCTGATAAGATGGAGTCAGAGGCATCATTCTCTCCCCTCACTGGGGTTCCCTGTGAATTCCATAATCCAGTGTGTAAATCCCAGGATTTCTCCCTTGCCAGATCTGGGGGGAAACTGCCATGGTGGCAAACTGAAGCACGGTGTTGGAGGTGGTGGTGGCCCTAAAAGGAGCTGGAAATCAAAATCAGGCAAAGAGGCAATTCCAGAGCTGCAATTCCACCTGCTCCGGGAGTTTCAGGGATGAGAAAAGCAATCAAATTTCAATTTAGTTACAAAGATCCTTGCCTGGAAGTGCCCGAGGCCAGGCTGGATGGAACTTGGAGCACCCTGGGATAATCAAAGTAGCTGGCAGTGGAATTCCATGATTTTTATGTTTCCTTGCATCCCAAACCAGTCTGGGATTCTGGAATTCTCACACTCTGGGATTCTGTCTCATGATTAATTCCTTCACTTTAACTCCCAAACATCTCCTGGCAATTTCAGCTTTAAACCCCAGACCCTGCAGGAACAGCCAGCAGGTTTCCCTTTCCCAATTAGGATCCTCCCATCCCTTAAACCCCAAGGATTTTAACCCAATTTTTGCAGGGTTTTGCCCTCAGGAATGCGGGTTTGCCACTGCCTGGGCTCCCGTGACCCTTGATGAGGGATATTGGCACAGCAGGAATCCAGCAGGAAGCAAAATCCTTCCGTGGGATTTTTTTTCCTTCAGCTGGGCAGAGGTGGTGGCACAGAAATGTTTGATCTGTGGCTGGGGGGGAAAAAAAAAACAACAACAAAACCTTGGAGCACGTCCTGGTCAGCCCAGAAAATTGCCCATGAAGTGTCTGAGCAGTCAGATGCTGCTCAGGCAGCCAGAGCCTGGCTGAGAGGGGCTCGGGGAATTTCCAGGCTGGAATTAGGCAGTAATTAGGAACTGCCCTGACCCCAATTCCCTGCTCCTGGATTAACCCCCAGATGTCCCTGCAGGGAAAGGTTTGGGTTTGATGTGTTTGAAGCAATAAAAATCTTTTTGGAGGGGGGGTGAGAGCACTGGGGAGCCCCAGGTAACCATGTCCCAAAATCCATGGAAAACACCCAGGAAATCCTCCTGTCTGGGAAAGAATCAATTAGCAAAGCATTCCTCATTTCCAGCTTAATGCTCCCTGTGATTTGTGCTCTGCAGCAGTTTGTCCTGGGAATTAAAGCCGAGGAAATTGGGCTGTGGGTGCCCCTGGGAGGTCGAGAGGAGAAGGATTTGAAAGGGGAAAAAAAGGAATGGTTTGGAAGTTACATCGGTGTGAAGGTGATGGCATCTCCCAGAAAAGCCTTTTTTTTTTTTGGGAATCTGACCAGAAACATGAACCATGGGGAGTTACCAAGTAATAATCCTTTTTTTTTTTTTTTTTTTTTACCCAAATTTTACAAGTTCCCAGACCGGTGGCCGATGTCACTGCGGGGCGGACCCCAAAAAACTCAGATTAATACATGAAAAACCCCAAAGGGATGCTCTGAACAGAGAGAAAAGTGGCCAAACCCGCACCTCCCACCTCATCTCCTACCTCATCTCCCCCAGGCACTGCAGGAATTCCTGGAGAGGGATAATGAATGCGGGATTGTGAGGAGAACACCCCCTTTTAAGCCCATAATTGCCCAAAATAACTTTTCCTATGCAGATGACTCCTCTGGAGGGAATGGAGCCAAGGAAATCTCAGTCTGGAGAGCCCTGGCTGCCTCCCAGCCCCAGCTGGTGCTAATTTTAATGGGCAAATGATTAAATTTTTAATGAGGCACCAATGAAATTTTATGAAGGAAATCGGGACGCTTAGGAGATGTCTGAAGCCTTTCCCAGTCCCTGCATGGGATCTGTGTTCCAGGAATCCTGCTGCAGGTAGCTGTCCTTCAGCAGCTGGGTTTTTCCTTGGAAAAGCTGAGGGAAAGCTGGGATTGCTGCTCCCTCTTCCCAGATCCCTCAGAGCCCAGCGTGGGATGTGGGGCAGCTCCACCTCCCCAGCTCCAGGTAAATCCCATTAAGGGATTGCAAGAAATCCTGAATATGGGGGGGATTTGGGGAACCCCTGGAGCTCTGAATCCCTGGAAATTCCACTGGCAATTCCCACTGAAGGACTGCAAGAAATCCCGGATCAAGGGGGATGCTGGGGGAAAGGGTTTGATCAGGAACTTCTGAGAATATTGACAAGAAAAAAAGAGTTTCCTCCACTCCTGCAACATCCGTGGAGCCAGGAGGGAGTCCCTGAGCCAATTCCAGTGGGAATTCCGATCCCTGGAGATGGAAAAGTGGGGTAATTCCAGGATTTTCTGTGTTATCTAAAAGACAATCCCAGCCACACAAATCCATCATGGGAGTAGGTCCAGCTCAAGGGAAGGGAATGAGGAGCTCTTCTCTCCTCCCACCCTCTGGAATTCCCTCCTGAGACAGGCCAGGGGCTGAATTCCTGCTCTCCAAAACAAACAAACAGAGCTGAGGAAGAGGAGCTTTTTCCTTTGCCAGAACTCCCATCCCCTCTCCCAACAAACAATGGAGGCTTTGCCTTGAGACCTGCAGGACAAAGGTGGCCTGTGGATCATCCCCAGGGAGCTCCAGCTGGGATGGGGCCACAAATCCTGGGACTGGGCAGGAGGCCACGGCTGGGACTGAGCCAGAGCCACCAACGGGGGGGACAGGGACTGGGAGGGACAGTGAATCAATTGTTCCTGCTCTTCTCCAGGTCATTTCCAATTGTTCCTGCTCTTCTCCAGATGTTTTCCAGCCTGGATGGATTGTTCCTGCTCTTCTCCAGGTGTTTTCCAATTGTTCCTCTTCTTCTCCAGGTCATTTCCAATTGTTCCTGCTCTTCTCCAGGTGTTTTCCAATTGTCCCTGTTGTTCTCCAGGTGTTTTCCAGCCTGGATTGATTGTCCCTGTTGTTCTCCAGGTGTTTTCCCATTGTCCCTGTTGTTTTCCAGGTGTTTTCCCATTGTCCCTGTTGTTCTCCAGGTGTTTTCCAGCCTGGATGGATTGTCCCTGTTCTTCTCCAGGTGTTTTCCCATTGTTCCTGTTCTTCTCCAGGTGTTTTCCCATTGTCCCTGTTGTTTTCCAGGTGTTTTCCCATTGTCCCTGTTGTTCTCCAGGTGTTTTCCAGCCTGGATTGATTGTCCCTGTTGTTTTCCAGGTGTTTTCCCATTGTCCCTGTTGTTCTCCAGGTGTTTTCCAGCCTGGATGGATTGTCCCTGTTCTTCTCCAGGTGTTTTCCCATTGTCCCTGTTGTTTTCCAGGTGTTTTCCCATTGTCCCTGTTGTTCTCCAGGTGTTTTCCAGCCTGGATGGATTGCTCCTGTTCTTCTCCAGGTGTTTTCCCATTGTCCCTGTTGTTTTCCAGGTGTTTTCCCATTGTCCCTGTTCTTCTCCAGGTGTTTTCCAGCCTGGATGGATTGTCCCTGTTCTTCTCCAGGTGTTTTCCAGCCTGGATGGATTGCTCCTGTTCTTCTCCAGGTGATTCCCAGCCTGGACGTGGCTCTCCAGCCCCAGAGCTGTCTCAGCCCCTCCAGGGCAGGGAGGGGAGCAGCCCGAGGGTCTCCCTGAGGGGCTCCTTTCTCATGGAATACTTTCTCCAGCTCGTCATTTCCTCACTTCACCCAAACACAGCCACATTCCTCAAGTTTAACTGTTTGGACTTCTGCAGAAAAGAAAAAGCTGGCGGGGGGAACTCTCTAAGGCCAGACATTCCAAGTGCTGCAAAAACACATCCAAAGGAAATTGTAAAGGGGGAACTTTTCCTGAGCTTTCCTGTCCTGTTTTTACTGCTTCCTGATGAAGTCTCTGCCTGATGAAACCCGAGAGAGTTTCAAGGAGGCACAAAGAGCCCAGGGAAACGTGGAGCTGGTGGTTCCAGAGCAGGAGGAATGGCTGGAAAAGTCAGAGCAGGGCTTGGAAACTCCTGGAAGAGCCCTCGGGGTCAGGACCTGCCCTGGTTGGGCATTGGAGGGGCTGGGGTGGCACTTCCAGAGCTCCAGAGTGTCCCCAAGCACTCAGGTGGAAACCTGGCCCTGCCCAGAGTCCCTGGGAAGAGACCACAGCTCCTGGAGCCCAGGGAAAAGCTCCTGGGAAAAGCTCCTGGGAAAAGCTCCTGGATCCCAGGGAAAAGCTCCTGGGAAAAGCTCCTGGATCTCAAGGCAAAGTTCCCAGGAAAAGCTCCTGGATCCCAGGGAAAAGCTCCTAGGGAAAAGCTCCCAAACCCTAGGAAAAAGTTCCTGGGAAGAGCTCCTGGATCCCAGGGAAAAGCTCCTGGGAAGAGCTCCTGGGTCACAGGGACAGGCTCCACAGGGAAGGTTTCCTTTGGCTGGAAAAACAACCCCAAATGAAAAACCTCATCCCTGGAGCACAGGAGGAGCTCCAAACATCACCTGATGAGTCAAACTCGGTCATTTTTTCCTACTTGAGGGAGGGTGGGATCACAGCCATGACATCAAAATCCTTCGTTTTGCTGTAAAGCCATGGGCCCCCCCTGGCCCCACAGGCTCAGCTTTTGTGGGCTGCAGCTTTTCCTCCCACACTGACGTAATGGGAGCTCGGGTTCCACAAAATATCCCCCAGCCACTCGTCCCCCAAGATGTCAGGGAGAGGGAGGAAATGATGCTGGAATTCTGTGAGTGCCTGCTCCGAGGGTATTTCCCTCTGGAGGGGGGAATTTCCTGCATGAGGTGTGAGGGGGGTTGTTCTGCTCCCAGTACAAAGCAGCCTCTTACTGGAGCTGCTCTCAGCACTCAGAAATTCACTTTATTCCAATTTAAAATTCAAATTGTTTCTTGTTACGGCGGTGGCAGGGTAAACTCCAGTGAAGCCCTTAAGTAAATCTGGAATGGGATGGATTTGGGGTGGATGAGTTCTTTTTCTTAGGGATGGGGCTCACAGAATCCCAGGATTCTGGGGCTGGACATCACCCAGGCCAGCCCAGGGTCACCTGGAGCAGGTGACACAGCACCAGGTGGGTTTGGAGGCTCCAGTCAGGGAGAATCCCCAGCTCCCTGGGCAGCTCTTCCAGGGCTCTGCCACCTCCAGGGAAAGAAGTTTTCCCTGCTGCTGAGGTGGGATTTCTTGTGTTCTGTTCGTGTTTATGCTCCCCACTCATCACTCCAGTTACCAACACAGAGGATTCCACGGCTGGCAGAACCCAGGCCATGCCCTGGCTCTGTGAGGAGATTTCTCCTTTCTCCCTGTCAGGAAAGGGCTTCAGGCTCTGCTTTGAATTCATCCTGCGCCAGGAAAACCCTTGGGAGTGAGGGCTGGAGCTACAGGAGGTGCTGGAATCTCCTTATGGAGACCCCCAGGGATCCCTGTGGAGCCACCAACTCCCCCTGGAGCAGCAGGACACAAATCAGAGACTCCTCTCAGCAGCCCTGGGGACGGAGCTTTCCCTCAGGAGGGTGAAGCTGCTCCTGGCTCCCAGATTTTCCCTGGCAGGTCCATGCCAGGCACTCACCTGGCTGCAATCCCCCCAGGAGCCCGTTCCCAGCCCAGCAGAGCAGGCTCTGTTTGTCTTGGCAGGGAGGAGCAGTGTGGACACAGCTGCAGGATTTGTTTTGTCTCTCACACAAGTCTGGCTCAGCCAAATCTCTGCAGGCTTTGTGAAAATGCTCCTTTCTGCAAAGAATTTTATACAAACGGCCCCAAAGTCTGCCCCTGCTCAGCCCCTGCCTCTTCCCCTCTCTCCAGGCACAGGACACTCGGATTTTCCAGCCTTCTCCAGAAGTTTCTCTCAGGAATTTCCAGCTCTCAGCTCACACACAATGTCTGGGGTGCATTTGGGGATCTCAGTGCTTCAGGAGAAAAAAATGAGGAGGAGCTCACCAGGAGCTCAGGTTTAGGGATTTGAGGGGAAATCTCCCAGGGTAGAGAGATTTCAAGAGACAAATCCTCCTAATTTTCCATAACTCAAGCAATTCCTGTGTGTTGGGAAAAGGCAAGGAGAGAGTTTGAAGAATTTGTAACTGCTGCAGAACAGGAGAATTTTGCAGAAAATTGGGCATGTCCATCCCTGGAAGAGTCCAAGGCCAGGCTGGAGCAGCCTGGGATAGTGGAAGGTGCTCCTGGATGGTTTTGAGCTCCCTCCCCACCCAAACCACTCCACAATTCCCTGATGCTACAAAGGAGGAGACCAGAACAAGGCAAGGTGGCTCCAGGGGACGTGTGGAGGCTTTCAGAGCTTCCCCTTCTCTGCAGCCAACAAATGAGGCTCAGGCTTCAGCAGAGGCCTGGAATGGGGCTCAGCTGCACCCTGAGCTCCAGGAGATGCCTCTGGAGCCCCGGGATTTTGCACAGCCCCGTGGAACGGGGTGGATTCCTGCTGGCTGGGCTGGACCCAGAACCCAGCTGCTGCTCCTGCCTCAGCCTCCAAACCAGGGGGGAAAAGCCCAGGAAAGGCAAGAGCAGCCCAGTCCTTGGGAATGGGGTTACACAGAACGAGCCCAGTCCTGGGAGAGGCTGGAAAATCAGGACATTTCGGGGGCTTGGATCTCAGATCTGGGAGTTCAGGCATTGGCTCCACGTTTCGGTTTCGTTTCAGATCCGGGCCACTCCGAGCCTTGCCAAAAATCCGATCAGAGCTGGGAGCGTCCATCTGAGCCAGCAGGAAAGGGAGGAATTCCCTGGCTCAGCCCACGGAGCCCAAATCTGCCCCTGCACACCCAGCAAAGCCACGCCGAGGCACATCCCGGGGAACGCTCATCCCACAGCCAGGAATCCACGGAGCACCAGCACAAACGACACCCGGAGCTGAACCCAGAGAGGGGAAGGCAGCCTGGGCTCTCCCAGCCCCAGAGCTGAGCCCGGCAGGGCAGGGCAGGGCTGGGGATTGCTCACCTCTCTCGCACTGGGGCCCGGTGAAGCCGTAGACACAAGCGCAGCGGTTGGGGCCGATGCACCTGCCCCCGTTCTGGCAGCCGTTCTCACACACAGCTGCGAGGGAAAGCAGAGAATTCCATCACTCCTGCTCCCGGAGAACCCCCTCCGTGATGCTGGCAGAGCTTGGGACGTCACCTCCGCGGTGGTTGGAGCGTCAGAGTTTGGAATATCAGCTCCGTGTTCTCCCACCCGGAGAGAACGCAGGGGAATCTGAGATTTTTGTTCTTTTTCCTTGGGAAAATTGTTCCCTGCTCCTGCCTGAGCCCCTCTTCTGCAGAGGCCAGAAACTCCTGTTGCACTGGGGAGGATTCCCTGCCTGCTGGAATCTCGGTTCCCCCAGGTCAGCCCTGGGATTTAAGTGGGATGAGAGGAAAATGCACACAGGGGAAGGTGTGAGGAAAGGGAGAAGGGGAGGATGGATGGGCAGGGATTCAATCCCAGTGCCCAGAGCAAGGAACTGAGGTCTGAGCAGCACTTGGGTGTTCCCTGACCTAAAATATTCCAGACTTAAAATATTCCAGACTTAAAATACTCCTGACTTAAAATACTCCTGACTTGGTCCTGCTACCCTGAGTTGAAGCCCTGCACTCAGGGCTGGAGCCAGAGGAAGTTTCCTGGTTGAAATCATGGATTGATGGAATCTGCAGAGCAGGAAGGGGCCTCACAAGAACCCTGCCCTGCCTGGAGCCCCCTCAGTGCCCAGATCCCAGCCCTGAGCCCGGGCTCTGCCTCCCTGCCCGGGCTGGGATGGGATCAGGGGCTGGGATGGGGGCAGGGGGATGCAGCCTGGGCTGGGATGGGGCTGGGGGATGCAGCCTGGGCTGGGATGGGGGCCGGGGGGATGCAGCCTGGGCTGGGATGGGGCTGGGGGATGCAGCCCGGGCTGGGATGGGATCAGGGGCTGGGATGGGGCCGGGGGGATGCAGCCCGGGCTGGGATGGGATCAGGGGCTGGGATGGGGCCAGGGGATGCAGCGTTCCCGAGCCTGCTGGGATGTGCTGCCAGGGGGAGCAGAGGGGACGGGGCTGGGAGCAGCACGTAGCCAGGGCTGCACGTCCCAGCCCGGCCCCGGGCTGCTGCTCCTGAGAGTTTTCCCAAGGTTTTGGTGCTCGGGGTGAAATTTTCCATCTGGAGCCTCTGCCTCCGGCTCAGCTCTCGGGGAAGCTTCAGCAGCGAGGGATCAGGGGGAGCTGAGGGGGAGTTTGGGGAGAATTGAGGGGTTTTGGCTTTAAAAATCCTCACTGGGAGCGGTTCCCATGTGGATCCAGGGATTTGGAATTTGGGAAGTTCTAACTGATCTAATTGATAAGAGATTCTTTCAAAGATATTGTGCTTGTTTGCTAACTAAAGGCTTCTTAAAATGTATGACATGGTAAAGCATGTATATAATAGAGAAAAAATATATCATTTATAATGTATATAATGATAGAATAATATTAATTGTAACGTACTAAATATAATTATATTGTGATAATATAGCAAGAGAATATATAATTATAGATACGTATAACTGTATCTATAATACATGTGTGTGTTATATATAATATATTGTGAATATATTATCTCATACATAATATTCTCTCATAACATATGAGATATAATATGAATATACATTACATTCTATATTATGAATATATTGTCTATTAGAAGATATAACATATCTATATATTCTCTATTATCTATATATCACATACAGATAATATAGTAAATAAAATACTATCCATATCTATTATCTATATTATTATAATAGACTGAAAAATCTGTATTATACTAATATATTACACATTATACTCAGAAATTAATGAATCCATTAATCATGTCTAATATCTGTATTTTGATACAGAGCTGTGTTGGTCACGAGAGAGGGCTGAGATTCCGAGGGAAGGAGAACACGGTGCTGATGTCGGAGCGTCCTGGGTGCCCTTCCCTATTCCCATCCCCGTTCCCACTCCCATTCCCATTTCCATCCCCATCCCCATCCCCATCCCCATCCCCATCCCCATCCCCATCCCCGTTCCCATCCCTGTTCCTGTTCCCATCCCCATCCCGGTCCCGCACTCACGCTGCCCGCAGTAGGTGCCAGTGAATCCCTTCTGGCACAGGCAGGAGCTGTTCCCATCCCTGTTCCCATTCCCGTTCCCATTCCCATTCCTGTTCCCATCGCATTCCCATCCCTGTTCCCATTCCCGTTCCCATCCCCATCCCCGTTCCCGTTCCCACACTCACGCTGCCCGCAGTAGGTGCTGGTGAATCCCTTCTGGGACAGACAGAACTCATTCCCATCCCATTCCCATTCCCATTCCCGTTCCCATCCCATTCCCATTCCCGCACTCACGCTGCCCGCAGTAGGTGCCGGTGAATCCCTTCTGGCACAGGCAGAACTCATTCCCATCCCATCCCCGTTCCCATTCCCATTCCTATCCCATTCCCATCCCCGTTCCCATTCCCGTTCCCATCCCCGTTCCCAGTCCCGCACTCACGCTGCCCGCAGTAGGTGCCGGTGAATCCCTTCTGGCACAGGCAGGAGCTGTTCCCCTCTCTGTTCCCATCCCATTCCCGTTCCCATCCCCGTTCCCATTCCCATTCCCATTCCCATCCCATTCCCATTCCCGTTCCCATCCCCGTTCCCATCCCATTCCCGGTCCCGCACTCACGCTGCCCGCAGTAGGTGCCGGTGAATCCCTTCTGGCACAGGCAGGACTCCTCGGAGCAGCTGCCCCCGTTCATGCAGCGCACGCTGCAGCTCTGCACTGGGGACAGGACAGGGACAGGGTCACCCCGGGAATTCCTGCAGCCACAGGGGACACTGCCCACGGCACGGAACGGCCTGGGCTGGGAGGGACTCGCGGGGTCACGGCTCCAGCTCCCGACTCCAGACACCCCACCCTGTCCCGGAGGGTTTTCCAGAGGCTCCTGGAGCTCTGGCAGGGTTTGGGATGTGCCCTGGGGAGCCCGGGCAGTGCCAGCACCCTCGGGGGCAGAGCCTTTCCCTGAGCTCCATCCCAAATCCCTGAGCCCCATCCTGTGGAGAGACAAAATGTAAGGAAATGAAAGTAGTGCAAAAGGTAATCTCACCCCTGGAGAGTTAAGCTGAACCAACTATCAACAATTAAAAACGAGCCTGGCTTTACCAAGCCATAGCTGTAACCAATGAGAAAAAGAGTGCTGGAAGAGTGAATTAGCTAATTGAAGAAAAAATCTGCAAACTAAGAAGAGAACAAAGAATTCAGAGCCAGAGTTTTCTGACTGCTATTAAAAAAAAAGTCAATACTGCAAAAAACTGCCCATAAAAAATCACCAAAAAATACAAAACTATCACCATAAAACAACAACACCATCCCAACCCTCGTTCCCCACAAACACAAGGCATCCATCCATCCATCCATCCATCCATCCATCTATCCATCCATCATCCATCCATCCATCCATCATCCATCATCCATCCATCATCCATCCATCATCCATCCATCATCCATCCATCATCCATCCATCCATCCATCCATCCATCATCCATCATCTATCCATCATCCATCCATCCATCCATCCATCATCCATCATCTATCCATCATCCATCCATCCATCCATCCATCATCATCCATCCATCATCCATCCATCCATCATCCATCATCCATCCATCCATCCATCCATCATCCATCATCCATCCATCATCCATCCATCATCCATCATCCATCCATCCATCCATCCATCATCCATCCATCCATCCATCCATCCATCCATCCATCCATCCCTCCATCCATCATCCATCCATCCATCCATCCATCATCCATCCATCATCCATCCATCCATCATCCATCCATCATCCATCCATCCATCCATCCATCCATCATCCATCCATCCATGGATCCATCCATCATCCATCCATCATCCATCCATCATCCATCCATCCATCATCCATCCATCCCTCCATCCATCATCCATCCATCATCCATCCATCATCCATCCCTCCATCCATCCATCCATCCATCATCCATCCATCCATCCATCATCCATCCATCCATCCATGGATCCATCCATCATCCATCCATCATCCATCCATCATCCATCCATCCATCCATCCATCCATCATCCATCCATCCATCCATCCATCCATCATCCATCATCCATCCATCCTTTCACTTCCTTAAAGAATCCACCCCAACCAAACCTTTCCAGCTCTGTCCTTCCTGCAGGATTCCCTGCAAACGAGGGCAGGGATAACTCCTGATGTCTCCCTGTCTTTGACACAATATTTCTTTCAGGGTTTTGTACTTTGCCAATATTTTCCCACCCTTTTTATCGTTGTTTTCCATTATTGCTCCACTTTCAGCCCTTTTCACACTTTGGGCTGTCTGATCTTCCAAATTCCTCCCCACCAAAGCCTTCGGAGGAGTTTGGGGGGATGGAATTTCCTTGGTGGAGGAAAATCATCAACTTTAAGACTTTCCTCCTCCTTTTGCAAACAGAACGTGGCCTCCTTGACAAGATCCAGTTACTGGGAGAGGTTTTTTTTTTTAAGGAATTTGGAAAGAAAAGCACGAATCCTCCATTCTTCCATGTGAGAGCTCAGCTTTCCCACGGGATTATGACCCACTGGATGTGACTGAGGCACTGCAGGAAAACAATAGCAATAAATAAATTGGGAAGTTTTATCCTGCTGCGGACACCAAGTGTTGGCTTTAACTGTTTCCTCACTCCACGTTGAAGGAATCTGGGATTAAAGCAGCCCAAAAGGGGATTTTTGGGGCTCAGCAGTGAGCTGCAAACACACCTTTCTCTCCGGAATGCCTGGAACAGCACATTCCTCCTCTGGAAGGTGTGACCACTCCAACTGCAAGGGCTGGAGGTGGGAGCAAATCACGTGAAAAGCGGATTTCACACAAAAACCCCACAGCTCTGGCTGCCAGGGGGAGGAGGGGCTGGGATCTGGCAGCTCCAGGGGTGGATTTATGGGATGGAAGCTCAGCTGTGGCTCCTCCAACACCAATTCCAGGCTGGGAAGGGCTGGGGCCAAGAGGAGCAGCAGGACTCAGAGCGTCCAAGTGGGAGAATTCAGGTTTTTGGGGATGCTGGGAGCAGGGAGGGCTGGCCTGGGAAGTCTCCGCGCTCCAAGGGCTCGGCACAAGGGCTGGACGTGGGATCTGGGGCTGGGCTGGATCCATCCCCACGTCTCCTGCTCTTCCTCCCTCTCCACAGCCAGGGATCAGCCCAAATTTAGATGGGAGTTTAATCCTGCAGGAAACGCAGCTCCAGGCTTCAAAGCCTTGCCTGGCTCCTCAGACACGAGGCTGCTCCGACCGGGACAAGGCTCCGATGTGGAAAACGCTTCCCAGAGCCCTCAGCTCGCTCAGGCAGCCCTGGGGAGGCAGAGGGGGCTGGGGAGGGGTGGCAGAGCTGTCCCCATGGCAGGGCTGCTCCTGGCGCATCCCGAGCCCCACACCGCAGAGATTTTGGGATAAGGGCCGAAGGAGCTCAGGGCTTGGGCACAGGAAGAGCCCTGATCCCCATCCAGGAATTTCCAACCAAGTGGCCAACACCTTTCCAGATCCCATTTCTGACTCCTGCCGTGATCCCAAAATGCCTAAAGCCCCATCACTTTCTGGTTTATCAGGGAATCCCAGACAGGTTTGGGCTGCAGGGGCCCTGAAAGCTCATCCCACTCCACCCCTTCCACAGGCAGGGACCTTCCTCTGCCCCAGGCTGCCCCAAGCCCTGTCCACCCTCAGATTGTCCAAGCCTGGCCCTGCTGGAACCCCCTGGGGATCTGGAATGCAGAAGAACATCTTCCCACCAGGAATTTCAAGGCTTTGTCAGGATTTGCCAGGGTAGCAGAGGCCAAAGTTGTAGGAAAAGGAGGAATGACAGGAAAAGGAGAAATGACAGAAAAAGGAGGAATGACAGGAAAAGGAGGAATGACAGCTCGTCCTCATTAACTTTTCCCAGGACTGGATTGGACTGGATTAGTCCTACAAATTGTTGGAAGGGATCAGTGGCTCCTCCAAGGATCAGCTGTGGGGTTTTTGTCTCTCCTCACTCCCCACTCCACCTAACCAGCCCCTTCAGAGCACTCCTAAAACATCCTTACTCCCAGGAGCAGGAAGCCAAGCAGGAAACCCTGCTCTTTGTTATTCCAGAGGAGGCCGAGTGGCTCTTCTTGCCTCTGGAATGCACAATTTGTCTGCTTTTCCACAGAAATCCAGCCCCCAACAGCGAATTCCAGATCGGGGGAGCCCCTGCAGAGGAGCCCCCCCCCTCCCAGGCTCCCGGGAATGCCAGGGCCTGCCCAGATGGATGCAGGGCTCTCGGCATTCCTGGAATTCCTCCCTGATTGCTCCCACGTGGACCCCGACTCCTCCAGCACCTTCTCCTCCCCAGGGCTGCAGGCTCTGGGATCTGCTGGGACATCTGGGGCACAACGTGGCACTTGGGAAGCAGATCCCAGACATCTCCTCCTCCCAAACACCCCCTGGCTGTGGCTTTGAGGGGTCTCTTTATCACAAAGGCTCCTCTGTGGCTGGGCACTGATGGAAAATTAATCCTTGGGATGTCTCTCTCCACCTGAGACCTTAAAAGGCTCCAGAATCCCATTTATTTCTGCAGGGAAAGCACCCCAAACCACAGAATATATTCTGAAACATGGAATATCTGGTGAGCTCTGCCCAGTTCGGGGTGGGGCTGCAGGGATTCGATTCCTTTCCCCTCTGGGAGAGCACAGAGCCCTTGGGATCAGCAGGAGAATTCCCTCACCTCCAGCTGAGCCACAGTTGGGGGAGAGCTGTCCATTGGAGCAGGTGCACATGTTGGGCCGGGAGCAGAATCCATCCCCACAGGAATTCCTGCAGATTGCTGGAGGCACACAAGGACACTGGGATCACACCCCGGGAATCCCCAGAGCTGGCTCTGCCCCTGGGTTCATCCCTTGGGAATTCCCAGAGCTGGATCTGCCCCTGGGTTCATCCCCTGGGAATTCCCAGAGCTGGATCTGTCCCTGGGTTCATCCCCTGGGAATTCCCAGAGCTGGATCTGCCCCTGGGTTCATCCCCTGGGAATTCCCAGAGCTGGATCTGTCCCTGGGTTCATCCCTTGGGAATTCCCAGAGCTGGATCTGCCCCTGGGTTCATCCCTTGGGAATTCCCAGAGCTGGATCTGCCCCTGGCTTCATCCCTTGGGAATTCCCAGAGCTGGATCTGCCCCTGGGTTCATCCCCTGGGAATTCCCAGAGCTGGATCTGCCCCTGGGTTCATCCCTTGGGTTCATCCCTCGGGAATTCCCAGAGCTGGATGTGCCCCTGGGTTCATCCCTTGGGTTCATCCCATCCCATCCCATCCCATCCCACCCCACCCCATCCCATCCCATCCCATCCCATCCCATCCCATCCCATCCCATCCCATCCCATCCCATCCCATCCCATCCCATCCCATCCCATCCCATCCCATCCCATCCCATCCCATCTTTATCCCATCTTTATCCCATCCCATCCCATCTTTATCCCACAGAAATGCAGGACATCATCCAGCTCATGGAATCTCCAGCCCACACAGGAAGGAGAGCTCCCAATCCAGGGAGATTTATCTCAGTCATCCTCCCGTGGTCCCTTAGAGATGCAAATTCCCGCTGGGAAACCCCTCTGGTGACACCGGGTTTGCAGCGTGCCCATCGATTAATGGGATTTTCCCATGGGAACCAGCAGGAAATCGTTTCCTCAGGAGCAAAACCTCCTCAGGAGCCTCCTGTGCCAAAGCAGGCACTGCCAGGGGACACGGTGACACTCGAGGAGAGGATTAAAGGCTGAATCCAACAACTGGGACCAGCTGGAACCGCCTGGGTTGAACTGGGATTGGCAGAGCTGGGAATTCCCAGGAGCTCTGCTCCTGCTCTGCAGTGGGAGCCGGGAATTCCTTCCCCAGGGGCCGGGAGCAGGGGAATGGATGGATCAGCTGGATCAGCTGGATGAGCTGGAGGCAGGGATCGAGGGATACTCACGGACAATGCACTGGTTCCCTCCAGGCAGAGTTTTCCAGCCGGGGCAGCAGTAGGAGTGGAACCTCGAGCCGCAGACATTTGGGCTGAAAATCAAACACAGTTTGGGGTTTTTCCCTCTGTTTCGGGGGCTTTGGAGAAATCCGGGCTCTGCAGGAGAGCAGGGAAGAGCTCCCTGTGAGACATTCCCCTCCTGCTTATAATTTTGGGAGGTTCTGGTCAAAATCAGTGGAGGAAGAGGAATGTGGCATCAATCCACGGGCTGAGAGAGAAGGGAGCTCGACGGGGTGGATAAAGTGGAGTACTTTTAATTAGGGGGCAGACACCACCTCCTTCCAAGAGGGATTCATCCCAGGATCTCATGCAGGGATCCTGGGAGACGGAGGGTGACACTCAAAGATGCCAATTGTTCCTCCCCGAGTGAACCTTGCCGAGCATCTGCTAAAAATTAGCAGAGTTTCAAAATAAACCACGGGGAGAACCCACTCTGGAGGGGCTGGGATTGATGATGTCCCGGCAGTGACCCGGGGGGAGAAGGGAATGAGATTCCACAGCAACAACTCCACAAGGACAACGCTGGTTTGGAAGGGGAAAAAAAAAAATCATTTTCAGCAAATTTGGGATAAAATTAGAGTTCTTAGTGCTGGGAAACACGAGCTGGGATCCGTCAGAAAGGTCAGGATAAAAGGGAGGTCTTAAAATCGTGGAATTACAGAAGGGTTTGGGATGGAAGGAGCTTAAAACGCGTGGAATTCCAGCCCTGCCAGGGACAGGGACCCCCCCTTCCACTGTTCCAGGCTGCTGCAAGCCTGTCCAGCCTGGCCTTGGACACTTCCAGGGATCAGGACATAATTTTAAACAATTAAAATAAATTTAAAATTAAATTTAAAATAAATTTAAAGTTAAATTTTTAAATCCAGAGGGGTTATTTTCCCCTCCTCTCAGCTCTGCCTCTTTGGGGCTTTTCCCAGATCGTCCCTTCTCACCTTCCTCGCCTCTGAAAGGGCTCATTAGCTAATGAGAATTATGCAAATGAGGTGAATGTGACCCAGAGGAGGAAGGACAGAGGGAAAACAAACTCGGCATCGCCTTTGTGCTCCTTAAACAAACGCCGGGATTAGCGATAAACGGAGAGGGAGGCAGCGGGGAGCACCCAGAGCTGGGAAATGAGGGGGAAAAGGGAAAAAGAGGGAAAAAAGAGGGAAAACAGGGGAAAAAAAGATGAAGAAATGAGGAAGAAGAGAGGAAAAAAGATGAAAAGGAAAGGAGAAAAAGAAAAAGAGGAAAAAGAAGGAAAAGAGAGGGGGAAAAGAGAGAAAAGGAGGAAAAAAGATGAAAAGGAGAGAAAAAAGTAAAAAGAGGGAAAAAGAGGGGGGAAAAGAGGAAAAGGAGAGGGGGAAAAAGAGGGGAAAGAGGAAAAAATAGGAAAAATAGAGGAAAAAAGAGGGAAAAATAGGGGAAAATATGAGAAAAAGAGGAAAAAAGAGGAAAAGGAGAGAAAAAATGAAAAAAAGGGAAAAAGAGGGGGGGAAAGAGGAAAAGGAGAGGGGAAAAAAGAGGGGAAAGAGGAAAAAATAGGTAAAATAGAGGAAAAAAGAGGGGAAAATGAGGGGAAAATATGAGAAAAAGAGGGAAAAAGAGGAATAAGCCACTGGAACAGATCCCTGGGCTGGGAAATGCTGGATGGGAGCCCCGGGCAGGAGGAGCCGCCTCCCGAAGCCATCCAGGAGGGAGCAGGACAGGGACACGGCCCCTGCCCGGGGACAGGACACGGCGGCACCGGGACGGGGGTCAGGAACCCGGGAGAGGTTCCGGGATGCCAGGTCTGGGAAGGCTGGGGAGGGGGAAAGGGCTGAGAATCCCCTCCAGGGGAGCTGCTGCTCCCTCTCCTGCTCGAGCGCCATCTCCCCCATCGGGATCCATCCAGCTTTCCCAGTGTTTGGGGAGCATCCCGACATTTCCCGGTTATTTCTCCTTTCCGTCTTCTCTGTTTAACTCCAGCTGTGAAATTCTCCTGCTCTGCCAGCTCCTGCAGTCTGGGGAGAACGGAATTCCCAGTCCCCACCTTCCCTGTCCCTTTTCCTTATTGGAAATTTTTTTTCTGTCCTCGAATCTCATCCTAAGCAAAATTTGTGAGAAAAAACCAAAATCCTCCAGGAACAGATTCAGCCAACTCCCAGCTTGTTGACCTTTTTCAAAAAGTGGCCATTGGCTCCAGGTTTTCCCAACCTTCCAGAGCCACCTTTAGCCTCAGCAGTGAAGATTTCCCTAATTCCAGCCTGATGAGGGTTTGCAGTGCCAAAAGGAGGGACGCCTGCTCTCCACGGAAAAGCTTCCTCAAGGAAGAGGCAGGGAAGTTTCCTCTGGGATTATTTGTGACCCTCCCCTCCCCTCCTGCAGCTTTTTCCTCATTGTGAAACTCAGAGCCAAACAAAACGCATGTGGACGAGTCCGGCCTGCGGTTTCCGGGGACAATGATCCCACCTCTCCACCCGAGCTGGGAATTCTTCCTCCAGTTCAGGATTTGCTCTGCTTTTGCTCCATGCCTGGATTTTTGCTGAGCCCTCGGGATCAGCTCTGACAATGACTGGGGACAGCTCTGGCCTCGGTGGGGACCCAGGGGACAACATCTGCTGCCAAATGCCAGGGTGGGTTTGGGAAAGCGTCTCCCCTCCCACCCTGAGGGATTTGGGGTTGAGTCAGGGTGTGGGAGCAGACCCCAAACTAACTTTGGGGTCCCGGGTGGGTTCGTGTCCCCCTCCTGCACTGACCAGATCCCCCAGGAAATGCTAACAGGGTTTGTTCCAGAGAATTCCCAGTGTGAGGAGTCCTCTGCTCACTGCCCCAGGTCTGGTTGTGCTCGATGGGGAATTTGCAATGGAAAAATTCCAGAAAATCCCCTTGGGAAAGTCAGACCTGCCCCTGTTCGATGTGGGGACAATGACCAGGGGCTGCAAAGGGGCTTCTGAACTCCTCCCACCTGGAACCCATCCCTGGCTCTCCAAAGCAGCTCCTGAGGACTTTAGGGATGGGCTCCAGTCCCAACAATTCCAATTATTTTTGGTTCTAAGAGCCGGTGTTTAAAGGTGAGAGGTGCTGAACGTCTGCACCACAAGGAAAAGCCACAAAGCTCAGAACTTCCAACAGAAATTTGGATGTGTGACACTGCCAGCACAAAAATATTCCAAACTCAGCACATAGAAACACGGGATCATAAAATCCCAGACGGGTTTGGGCTGGAAGAGCCTCAAACCCCATCCAAATCCAGCCCTTCCATGGGCAGGGACACCTCCCATTGTCCCAAGGTGCTCCAGCCTGGCCTTGGACCCTTCCAGGGATGGAGCAGCCACGGCTGCTCTGGGAATTCTCTTCCAGGGCCTCACCTCTGCGAGGTGGAATTCACATTTTTAATTGTTCTGATTCGGTTTCACCAAAGGAATGAAGGAAAACTGAGGGAAAGTCTTGCAAAGGCTGTGCAGGGCTTGGGCTCCAGCTGCTCTGGGTTCCAGCCCAATAATCCTGATCATTTTCTATTTTAGGTTTTTTCAGCAAGGGGGGGGATCTATTAAAATCTTGTTAAACACCTTTGCTTTGTCCACAAGAGCATTTTTTCCCCCTTTATTGGGTTCTTCCCACATCTCCTCTGAGTGGTGGTAGGAAAATCTCCCTTCTTGGTGCACATTTAATTCAACCCCTACAGACCTGCAAAGAACCTTTCCCTTTGAAAAAAAAAAAAAAAGACTAAAAACCCAACAGATTTCCAGGAACTACTTCACACTTTCATTTGGAATGCAGCACTACCAACCCTTCCATTTTTTTTTTTTTAATTTTTTTTTTCCCCCTCCTTAAATTCTGAAATAAATCAAAACTTCAAACACGGCCCTTAAAACTTCCAGACAAAACCCATACAACCTCTGGCTCCTCCGCCAGATATCCCTTTGCCATTCCAATATTCTCCCCCACGATTCCTGCCAAAAACAAGAGAGCCCAGCCACGGCCAGGAGGCCAAGATCAACCATTTCACAACATAAATCAGGGCCCAGAGGAAAACTGGGGAACAAAAGTCTCGAGTCAGAGGTTTCCAAGCGCTGCCTCCACGTTGTTCCCGGTGCTGTTCGTAGTATCCCAGCCCTGGTAGGGGAACCAGGCTGGGACGTGGAGCTGGGAGCAGGAATGTGCTCCAGAGGTGCCTGGATCACAGGGGCAGAACTCCAGCTGCACCTTTCCCGAGGGAAAGCTGGGGCTCTGGTTGTTAATTTGGTTTCTGAAGCGTTTCAATCACTGCTCGTCCCTCCCCAGCTCCCCCCAGGGAGGGGCTCTGGCCGCCTGAAACCCGGGATTGAGTCAAAAATTGGGAGATTTCAGCTTCTGGTGCCTCTCAGGAGCACCTTGGCTCAGAGAACCATGGGATTGTTGAGGCTGGAAACGACTTTGAGGTGCTCAGCCAGTGCCACCACCACGGTCACCAGCACGTCCCCAAGGGCCACCCCCACGTGGCTTTGAAACCTTTTTCATTCCTAAAATTCTGGTGGAACTGCAGGGATGGACTCGGACAGAAATCCTGCTGGAAATCCCCTGTGCCCCTCTCTGAGGACACTCAGAGGTGCTGCAGCTCCATCCTTGACCTTTAGATCACCCCAGAGTCAGGTCCAGGCCCCTTTGTGTCCCCTGGCCCCAAATCCCAGCCCGTGGCTTCGCCTCTCCAAGCTCAGGGGGATTTTGGAGACCCCCTGAGCTCCTGATCTGCAGCTCCAGCACTTCCCTGTCCATCCCCCAGTGGAAAATCCAAGCTCAGGGAGGTTTTGGAGAACCCCTGAGCTCCTGATCTGCAGCTCCATCATTTCCCCATCCATTCCTCAATGGAAAATCCAAGCTCAGGGAGGTTTTGGAGAACCCTCAGCTCCTGATGTGCAGCTCCAGCATTTCCCTGTCCATCCCCCAGTGGAAAATCCAAGCTCAGGGAGGTTTTGGAGAACCCCTGAGCTCCTGATCTGCAGCTCCATCATTTCCCTGTCCATTCCTCAGTGAAAATCCAAGCTCAGGGGGATTTTGGAGAACCCCTGAGCTCCTGATCTGCAGCTCCAGCATTTCCCCATCCATTCCTCAATGGAAAATCCAAGCTCAGGGAGGTTTTGGAGAACCCTCAGCTCCTGATGTGCAGCTCCAGCATTTCCCTGTCCATCCCCCAGTGGAAAATCCAAGCTCAGGGAGGTTTTGGAGAACCCCTGAGCTCCTGATCTGCAGCTCCATCATTTCCCTGTCCATTCCTCAGTGAAAATCCAAGCTCAGGGGGATTTTGGAGAACCCCTGAGCTCCTGTTCTGCAGCTCCAGCACTTCCCTGTCCATCCCCCAGTGGAAAATGAGGAGGTGTCAGAAAGCAGTGGAAGCTGCTCCCGTTCCCTTTTCCCCACAATTAATTTGGCCCCTCTGAGTGCTGCCCCCAGGGCAGGGGTCCCACAAACTCCTGTCCCAACATCCCCTCCCCATCCATCTCCTCACTTCTGGTGATTAACGGGCTCGACCTAACGAGCTGTGGCCAAAGCCAGGCCTCGACCCCTCCTTGGACGCCCGAAATGGCAGAGCCAGCACGGCCCAGCCCCGCTCCCCCTTTGTTCCACACTTCCCAGCTCCTGGAAAACTCCCAAGGTTCATTAAAGCAATAATCCCAGCCCAGCCCTGCCTCACAACGGGACCTGCCAGGGCTGGGCCCGTCAGGAGAGGCTCCTTTGGAATTGTCTCTCCTTTAATGGGTTTAAGGCTGGATTAAAGCCGGGCCTGGGCTGGGATTTATTGCTCCCCATGCCTTTATTAATCGTTATTTGGGAATTTTTGCTTATTTCCTCTGGATAAGAGGCTTGTTTATTTTGCATTTAATCCCCGCTTTGCGTTTATTTCATGTTTTTCCCTTTATTGAAGGAGGCTGGGATGGGAATGAGCTCTAAATAAATATAATTCCAGCAGAAAGAGACCCAATCTTCGGCCTGAGCTGCTGGAGCCTCTTCCCAAAGGCTCTCCAAGTGCCCCGGAGCAGGGACAGCAGCAGGGCCAGCTCGTGCTGGGCACCTGGAGCCGCTGGGAGCAGCTCCTCCCTCCCAGCCCCATGGTTTTGGTGGATTCTGGATGATCTCCGAGGTCCTTCCAAGCCAAACCACTCTGGGATTCTACACAACCCACAGGAAGTGGTTTGTGCCACTTGCGGGTGATTTTTAAGAGAAAGTGAACCAATGTTTGGGAATTTTTATCTCCCAGAGCTTAAAAAACTCTCTGAAAATCACCTGAGCCCCATTTCTCTCGCTGAACTTCTGGTGGGGTTCTGTTTCCTCCTCCAGTTTGGGAATCAACAGAATTTGGAGATGGAGGGAGAAAAGGAGGCACAGATGAGGATAAATCCCAGGAGAAGAGAGATGCCAGGAGAATTAGGGCTGGAAAACACCTCAGAGATCACCCCAACCACTGACCCAGCACAGGGGAGCAAAATGCCCAAAGGGAAGGGAAAAATCCAGATCTTGGCAGGGTTGGTGACTGTCCTTGAGTCCTCGGACGTGTCTGTCCCTCACCAGGCTTTCGGGGAAGGAAAACATGGACAAAATGCTCCAAGAATGGCAGGAAAACGTTGTAAAAGACTTTGGGAGCTGGAATAAAAGGTGTGGGAGGGGAAAACTCCGATTAACTCGCATTGGAGAAGTCAAACAAAGCAGAGCTGCAGCCAGCCCAGGAGCCCTGGGAAGGTTTTCCCATGGGACAACAGCCAGGACCCTGCCCTGCTCCACCTCAAATCCAGCAGCAAATCCTCAACCTTTGTCCGTTTTCCTCCATCCAGACCCAACACCCACATTTTTGGACCCTCTCTCAGCAACCTCAGCGCCCAGGGAACCTCCAGCCCAGCCCAGGGGACACAGCTGAGCTCAGCTGGGCTTTGATTCCAGCTCTGGAATTCCAAATTGCTCCCTGCAAGCCCAGGAGAGAGACCCCAGGCTGGAGCTGGTTTATCTCCTGAAAGGGAGAGCCACAGCAAATATTTGCCACGGCGTCCCGAGCTGTTAAACAGACCCCAGGGATAAATGGGATTAAACGTTCACTGGGAGGCTTTGGGGAAGAGATAATTCCAGAGAATGCAGTTGTCAGGGTCACCCACGCGCCCACATCGTGGAAGAACCCCAGGTCTGAGCAGCTGAGCCAGCCTTTACTGGCATTTCCCCCTCGGTTCCCTCCTTTGGCCCCTCTGAGAGAAGCAAACCTGGAACTGGGACTGATCTGCTCTTCCCAAAGGGAAATCCCACAGCAGCCAAGGATCCCGAGGCCTTCAAGCAGCAAAAGGCAGGGCTGGGAAGATCCCAGCATGATTAAACTTGGAAACAACTTCTGACATCATCGAGTCCAACCTCCCGACATTGATCCATAACTGAACTTCCCAGAACTGGTCTTCAAGGATTCCCTTCCATGCAGGCTGGAATTCCAGGAGATCACTCCATCCCTAGAGGCTGGAATTCCAGGAGATGCCTCCATCCCTAGAGGCTGGAATTCCAGGAGGAGATCACTCCATCTGGACAGGATGGAATTCCAGGAGGAGATGCCTCCATCTGGATAGGCTGGAATTCCAGGAGGAGATGCCTCCATCCCTAGAGGCTGGAATTCCAGGAGGAGATGCCTCCATCTGGACAGGCTGGAATTCCAGGAGGAGATGCCTCCATCCCCACTTGCAGCCCAGACCCAGCCCTTTTTTTGGGGCAGTGCCCCCCTTCCAGCAGCATTCCAGCATTCCCCAGCCTCTGGCACTGCCCGGCCCCAGGCGTGGATCCCGCTCTGCTGCCCAGGAGCTGCAGCCAGACGGGCTCCAAGGAATAACCCCAGCCCAGCACGGGCCAGGAACCAGCTCTGAGCAGCAGAGCCGAGCTCAGCCCGCGCTCCCCGCTGGGCCTGGACCCCCTCCTCAGGTGGGAAACGGCCCCAAATCTGGGAGAGAGCAGGAGCTGCCCCGAGGGCCTCAGCAGGGCTCCTTCCCAGGGGCAAAACCCTCCCAGCACAGCCAGAGGGACCCCAGGGGCAAATCCCGAGGTGCCGGCATCCCCCAGGGACGTGGCACAGCCACCGCTGCCGGGCATGGAATGGTTTGGCTTGGAAGGGAGCTTAAAGCCCACCCAGCGCCACCCCTGCCATGGCAGGGTCACCTCCCCCTGTCCCAGCTGCTCCAAGCCCCGTCCAGCCTGGCCTGGGGCACTGCCAGGGATGGGATGTCCCCAGCTTGTCTGGGAATTCTGTGCCCACCCTCCCAGGGAAGACAAACCCACCCACCAGGTGGTTTAATGGCCAGAATAACAACAAATCCCAGTTAAAAATCAACAACCGTTCCAATTCCAGTTGTGGGGGCAATTAAAAATCAACAACCGTTCCAATTCCAGTTGTGGGGGCAATTAAAAATCAACAACCATTCCAATTCCAGTTGTGGGGGCAATTAAAAATCAACAACCATTCCAATTCCAGTTGTGGGGGCTCTCCAGTCCCTGCAGGTGACCCCAGAAGGAGCTCAGTGCCCAGCAGCGCTCCCACGGGATCCTCCCAGGTCCAGCTCCTCCTCCCCGAGCCCAGGGAATGGCAATCCTGCCAGCCCAGCTCCGCGTGCTCTGCCCGCCGCCCGAAATCCGCTTTTCCAGAGAGACCAGAACTCCAACTCACCCTCGCAGCGAGTCCTGGCCCCTTCTCCTCACCCTGCTCGGGGGTCTCTCCTCGTAGGCTGCGAATCTGTCACTCTGCAGGTCCCCCTCGTACTGTCCCCGGGCCGGGGCCACGGCCAGCACGGCCGTGCAGCCCAGCAGGAGCCTGGCCAGCCACCAATCCCCCATGCTGGCCCCAATTCCCAGAGTCCCCAGGAGCTTTGTCCAGCTGCAGGCTCCCTGCTGCCCTTGCAGGAGGAGGAGGAGGATGGATTTTGGCAGCAGCGCCCGGGCGCCAAGGATCCGTCCTGGAGTTCCCTTTCTGGAAGGAAAAGAGGGGAAAGAGATTTTTTTTTTAAGGAGTTTCCCGGTTTTGGGGTCGTCGATCAGTGCAAGCAGCTCCTCCTGGAGATGATCCCGGGGGTCAGACGGGCCCACCCGGTGTCCCCACTGCCAGTCCCCACCACTGCCTCGCCAAATCTTCCCTTCCCCAAGAGCTGGAAGCCAGGAGATGCCCGAGGGTTGTGGTGCTGCCTCTCACGGATGGTCCTGATGGAGAAACAAAGAGCAGCCCAAGTCCTCCCGGGCAGGAGGAGAACGTCAGGGAAGATCTCCTGCCCACGGACCATCATCCCACAGCTCTGCTCCGTGCTGCTCCAGGAGATCCCAGCTCAGCCGTGGCTGAGGGGACAGCTGTCCTGGCGTGGGGACAGCCCCTGGCACGGCTCTGACCCCCCCAGGGATGTCCTGGGGGTGGCCCCTGGGACGGGGTGGGTGATTTTGGGGGGCTGAGGAGAAGGCAGGGGTGGCAAGGCTGGGATCAGGGGGGAGGAGATGAGAAATCCCAAGGGAAAGGCTCTCAAAGGGAGCCCACCCCGTGGCCAGGGCCACCCTCCCAAAGCCCCAGCTCTGCCCGTGGGGAGCCCATCCTTCCTCCTCCTCCTCCTCCTCCTCCTCCTCCTCCTCCTCCCGGCCAGCAGCGGCTCGGGGCGCAGCTCTCACCTCAGGCCCCCCAAAATTTGGAGTTGCAGGAATGAGGAATCCTCCTGGAACAATCTGTGCTGCGAGAGGCCCCGGGTGGGGAAGGAGAGGCCCCCGAGCCACCCCTGACTGTCCCCCCTGCTCTCCCACTGCAGCTCTCCCGGGCCAGCCCAGCCTCGAAAATCAGCCCAGACAGGACAGAAAATGTGTCTGAACCAAAAAAAAAACCAAAAAAAAACCCAAAAACCAAACCAACAAAAAAAAAAAAAAAAAAACCACCAGAAAAAAATAACCCAAACCCTAAAAATTATTTTAACATAATTAAAAATCATTCAAAGTTCCATTTCCCTCGCTGCTCCCAGCGTCCCAGCTGGGAATGCCTCAGCTCTTGAGGGCAGGAATTTTTCAGGCTCTAAGGTTTCAAACGCAGGGAGTGAGGAGGGTGGGAAGGGGAAAGGAGACAAAGAAATGCCCTCCCTGCAGCCCCCCGAGCTGGGCTCCGCTTATCTCCAGCCAAACAAAAGGCAGAGTGTTCCTTCCCTGTCCCGCAGCTCCCGAGGAACGGGGCACATGCGGGGAAAAGTGGCAAAAAAATAAAATTTAAAAAATTAAAATAAATAAAATATTAAAAAAAAAAAAACCACAAAAAGTTTCGCACTCCAGCGATTTAAAGCGAAGGAATTCCAGCTGCATCCATTTCCCCGCGGGGGGATGAGGAGCCTGACAAATGATCGATACACGGGACATTCCCGGAGAGCTCACACAGGCATGGAAAAGTCATTTACAGCCGCCAGAGAGTCGCAGCTTCAATGGAATAAAAGCCTCCAAAAGTTCTTCGCAGCGCTGAGAAATTCCAGCAAAGCCCACTGGTGAGAAAGACACTGAGAAAGCAACGAGAGAACCGAGCCCTAAAAAAATCGGATTTTAAACCGGTTGGGAAGGAAGCAGGAAAACATTTCCAAGGCAAGGCTGTGAGTGTGAAATGAAATAAATTAAAAAAAATAAAAAAAAAAACCCAACAAACCAAAAAACACAATCAAACAGAGAAAGGAAGCGATAAAGAGGAAAGAAATCAGCTGGGCAGCTCCGGAGCGAGGCGGAAAGTGGGGAAATACCTTTGGGTCCCGGAGCTGGGATGTGCCCAGGGCTCCTTTGTTTAGCGGAGCTCTGGGCAGGGCAGAGGCACTGCGAGGCTCGCTCCTGGGCAGAGCAGAAAAGGTACAGCCTCATCCCGGCCAGGGGGAGGGCCCGGGCGGTGGGAGTAGCTCAGCCCAGCATCCTCCAGCCAAAATTCTCCGAGGAGGGGCTGGGGGAGAGCTCGGCTTCAGCCGGTGGCACCTCGGCATTGCTCTGATCCCGAATTTCGGCTGCGCTTCGAAGGGATCGGGGGTTAATCGGTGTTAATTTTGGGGGAGGTGGTGGTGTGGTAGAGCAGGGAGAAGTATGGAGTGAAAAAAGCACTTTTCTGGCTGATGGTTTTCCTGGTTTTAGTGTAGCTTGCCTGAAACGTGGGGTTTTGAAGGAGTAGGTGACCCAGCCTAGGATCTTCACACCCAAAAGTTACCCTGGCTCCAGAGGAGAAAAGCCTTGGAGGCTCAGAAGCATTTTCTCTAAAGAAATCATTTTAAAAGGAAAAGCGTGATGCAGATATTCAGTCTTCCTTCTGAGGAAGAACTTTGTCAGTTGGGAGTTCAACTCCACTCTTTGGCTCTGTGAAAAAACAGAACAATGAAACCAAAAAAAACCCCCAGTTTTCCTCTGCCTCTCGCTGTAGGCCTCACGACCGATGGCTTTTCTTCAAATAGAATAAAATGCACATAAATCCTCTCTCTGCTCCGTGCCACTGCACACCCACGGCTTTTCCCAGGGTGCCAGCCCAGAATCCTCCCGGGAAAGCCCAAATCCCATGGTTTCCAGCTGATTCCCAGCCCCAAGGCGTTCAGAGGAGCTCCTGCACCGAGCGGGATCCAAAGGGAGACCCGAGGATCCCCCGGGGTGACCCCAGAGCTGCTGCAGCCCCGTCCCCTGCTGACCCCAGCACCGGAGGCTCCAGCTGCAGCCATCGGCTCCATTCCCGGCGGGGCCGGAATTCCAGGAGAGCCTGAGCCCTTCTCCTCTGCTCCCTTTGAAACCCCCGGCGCTCCTTTGTTCCCAGCCCTGCTCCCAGCCAGCCCCTGCCGGCTCTGGAGGGGTCAGGAGAGGCTCGGCCTAATTAACAGCGGCCTAATTAACAGCGGCCTTGTGGGACGCCTTGGAAAGGCAGAGGCGGGAATGGAGCTGGGCAGGGAACGCAGCTGTGCCAGGAGGCAGCTCCCACTCCAACTCCAATTCCCACTCCAACTCCTATTCCCATTCCTGTCCCCGTTCCCATTCCCGTTCCCATTCCCATTCCTGTCCCCGTTCCCATTCCCATTCCCTTTCCAATTCCAATTCCCATTCCCATTCCCATTCCCATTCCTGTCCCCGTTCCCATTCCCATTCCCTTTCCAATTCCAATTCCCATTCCCATTCCCATTCCCATTTCCATTCCATTCCCATTCCCATTCCATTTGATTCCCATTCCACCCCATTCCCAACCCCATCCATCCCAACCCCATTCCCATCCCATTCCCATTCCCATTCCCATTCCCATTCCCATTCCCATCCCATCCCATTCCCATTCCCATTCCCATTCCCATTCCCATTCCCATTCCCATTCCCCATTCCCGTTCAAATCCTGGGCTTTTCCTGGTGGGAAGGGCAGGACTGGGCCATCCCATGGGGAAGAGGAGCCAGGAAAGATCCCAAATGGCATTTTCCTCCCCCTGGAGGAGAGAGGCCCCGGACCCAGCTGGGCTCAGCTCACGGCGCCGCCACAAGCTGCCCGGGAAGGGTCTCACCCTTCACGACTGAGGCACCGTGCAGGAACGCTTGTCGTTAATTACTATTGTTGTTAATTACAGTAATAATTGTCATTAATCGCTCTGTGCTCGGAGCAGAGCCTGCAGAGCTTCTGCTGCCCCGAGCAGAGTGAGAAACCAGGAGAAAGGAGGAGTCGTTGAGGGGTGATTTGATTTAGGGGTGATTTGATGAATGTTTTAGAATTTGATTTCAGATAGCGCAAATTTGGTTTCAAAGGGCTTTTTAATTAATTTTTCAATGATTGTATCTATCCAAGCTTCTGAAATGCTGTTTGGAAAAGGAAAAAGCACAGCCTAAAACTCCACCGTTAATGAAATCAAATATTTGCAGACGGTTCATTATCTGTCCAAATCATTCAATAAACCCAAAACGGATTTATGAGCTCTCCCAGTTTGGATTCGGGAATTCTTGCCACGTCTCCTGGGCAAGCAGGTGGAACTTCGAGCAGTGAATAACGCCAGTGAGGGCAGAAGAAAGATTCAATCTCCTCATTTTGGGAAACTCCAGGCAGCACATGGAGGTGGGAAAAGCCTGCGGGAAAATGGGATGAGATCCTCATTCTTCAACGTCTTTGGAATCATGGAGATGCCCAGGGCAGGGGGCTTAAAGCTGCTTTGAAAGCTGTTAAATTCAACATTGTAATGCTCAGCAAGCTCGGGCACTTTCTCTGTGAGGAAAGGATAGCAGGGATTGGGATATTGGGAAATCAGGAATTGGGAAATCAGGAATTGGGAAATCAGGAAATGGGATGTCAGGAACTGGAATATCAGGAATTGGGGTATCAGGAGGTGGGAAATCAGGAATTGGGATGTCAGGGACTGGGAAATCAGGAATTGGGATGTCAGGGACTGGGAAATCAGGAATTGGGGTATCAGGAACTGGGATATTAGGAATTGGGGTATCAGGAATTGGGATATCAGGAATTGGGATATCAGGAATTGGGGTATCAGGAATTGGGAAATCAGGAATTGGGATATCAGGAATTGGGGTATCAGGAATTGGGAAATCAGGAATTGGGAAATCAGGAATTGGGAAATCAGGAATTGGGGTATCAGGAATTGGGATATCAGGAACTGAGAATTAAGAAATTGGGAAATCAGGAATTGGGATGTCAGGAACTGGGAAATCAGGAATTGGGATTGTCCAGCTGGAGCAGTGGAGCTTGGGGTGCCCCAGCTGGGGATTTTCAGCGCCTGAAGGAGCCACAAGAAGCACGGAGAGGGACTTTGGGCAAGGGATGGAGGGCGCGGGGAATGGTTTTCCACGGACAGAGAGGGGTTTAGGTGGGATCTTGGGAAGGAATTCCTGGCTGGGAGGGGCTGGGGTGGAATTCCCAGAGCAGCTGGGGCTGCCCCGGGATCCCTGCGATGCCCCAGGCCAGGCTGGAGCCCCGGGCACAGTGGGAGGTGTCCCTGCCACGGCAGGGGAGGGGTGAGATGAGATTTAGGTTCCCTTCCAACCCGAATCACTCCAGGATTCTTTGATCTCCCAAGTCTGAGGAGAGCTGGGGATTTGGGTGTCAGCCCTGATTCCTTCCCCTCTTCATTTCTGCATCAAAGCTGAGCTGGTTCAGCCCATCAGGGCCTGTCAGGAACCCCCGGCAGAGCTGCCTGAGAGCCCCCTGAACTTTTCCATTCCTGCTCTGATGAAAAGTGTCACCTAAAAACTGCCTGGGCTAAAATTAGCCCGTGATGCTTCTGCCAGGGTGACACAACTGCTGTCAGGGCAGCGGCAGCTCTGAACCGTGATGTCATCTCAGGAAAAAATCAGGAAAAAAAAAAAAGGCAAAAAGCAAATCCAGGCTCTTGTGGTGCCGGGGTCAGGGAACGTGGGATGGACGCTGCTGCTGTGCCCCGGCCAGCCCACGCTGCTCACGCTGCTCAGAGAGCAGGGAATGGGGGGATTCACTCATGGGAATGGGCTAAAAGGGGCTGAGGGGGGCACGGGGATGAGGACACGCTGGCCCTGCACTGCTCGGGATTTCCAGAACCTCCCCGTGGAATTTCAGGAGGAGCTGGAGATCAAAGGTGGCAGCGAGCAGCACACGGGGCACTGAGAGGCTCTCAGGAACCAGCCCGGACAAAGCTTTCCTCAGGGAATTGTTCCGCAGCATTAACTCCTTCCCTGGCTTCCCAGCCCCGCGCACCACCAGCGGGGTCTGGCCCCAAACCAGGCTGGTTTCTCCTCATCCCTGACATTGAATCAGGAATCAGCTCGGAGCACCTTCCTGCCCCACCTCTGGCTCAGTCCAGTGAGCTCTGCTTGCCAAAAACACATTTCAAAGGCCCTGTGTGGACACAAGGGCTTCCCGAGCCAGGGAATTGAGGGGATGAGCCCAGGTGATGCCAAGGATGGGAATCTCCCCATCTCCTGGCAGCAGGGAACGCCAGGCACCTCCTGGGATGACCCACACGAATCTGCTCCTGCACCTCGTGCAGATGCCCTTAAATTGTACCAAAAAAAATTAAAAAATAAATATTGAATGCAAAAAAAACCCATCCCAAGGGATCCCTGAGGCAGCCACAGCTTCTCTGGGAATCCATTCCTGCACCTCACCCCCCTCCCAGGGAGGAATTCCTGCCCCTGCACTCCCTGGGGGGTCACTGGGATGAGTCTGTGCCCATCCCAAGATTTTGGGGTCGGACAGGACCAGGTGAGACCCAGGGAGCTCGGAGTGACCTCAGGGCTGGGGCAAAGCGCCAGCAGAAATCCCGAAATCCTCCCCACACCGCCGGCCATTCCCAGGGCTGGGGACACTCCCGGATGTCACACACCCCGGGGAGGAACTGGGGATTCCCGGGACGAGGGGCTGGGATCCAGGGAGGGAGGAACTGGGGATTCCAGGGATGAGGGGCTGGGATCCAGAGAGGAATTGGGGATTCAGGGATGTGGGGCTGGGATCCAGGGATGGAGGAATTGGGGATTCAGGGATGTGGGGCTGGGATCCAGGGATGGAGGAATTGGGGATTCAGGGATGTGGGGCTGGGATCCAGGGATGGAGGAATTGGGGATTCAGGGATGTGGGGCTGGGATCCAGGGATGGAGGAATTGGGGATTCAGGGATGTGGGGCTGGGATCCAGGGATGGAGGAACTGGGGATTCAGGGATGTGGGGCTGGGATCCAGGGATGGAAGAACTGGGGATTCAGGGATGTGGGGCTGGGATCCAGGGAGGAATTGGGGATTCCAGGGATGTGGGGCTGGGATCCAGGGAGGAATTGGGGATTCAGGGATGTGGAGCTGGGATCCAGGGATGGAGGAACTGGGGATTCCAGGGATTTGGGGCTGGGATCCAGGGATGGAGGAATTGGGGATTCAGGGATGTGGAGCTGGGATCCAGGGGTGGAGGAATTGGGGATTCCAGGGATGTGGGGCTGGGACCCAAGGAGGAATTGGGGATTCAGGGATGTGGGGCTGGGACCCAAGGAGGAATTGGGGATTCCAGGGATGTGGGGCTGGGACTGAGGGAGGAATTGGGGATTCCAGGGATGTGGGTCTGGGATCCAGAGAGGAATCCAGGGATGTGGGGCTGGGACCCAGGTGCCACCAGCCGGGGCTGATCCCCGGCCCGGCCCGTGTGTAACATTTCCAGCCTCCGAGCTTGTGACCAGGGTTGCAACATTCCTTTTGTTTTCTAGGAATTCGACTCCACCAAGGAGGGAAACCACAGGGAAATTGTTTCAGTGTGTGCTCTGGATTTGGGAGAGGAGGGATGGATGGGGCCGAGGGATGATGTATCACACGCGGCTCCACGGCCAAGAGCTTTAGAAAAACACCCTTTGCTTTAAACCCGGGGAAAGGGACTTTTTCCCTCTTTGGCTTGGCAGGGGCTGAGCCCCGGCAAGGGGAGATCAAAGCCGGGCGAGGCTGCTGCGAAAAATCAAGCCCTGGACATTTATTAAGATTTTATTCATAAAAAGCCCTGCTCTGAGTGCAGTGGGATTTCGCTGTGGAACTTTTGACACGGGAGCTGCCTGATTTAGAAGGAAAATTGCCTCTTTCTCCTGCCAGGAGTAAGGCGATCCCTCCATTTCCTGTGAAATTCCAAGCAGGGATACAAACACCTTTCTTGTTGCCCTCAGGTGGGCTGGAGGCACATCCAGCCCTTGTTCCTGGGGTCTGGAGCGTCCCCACCATCTCCCCAGGCAGATGTGGCTCTCCCCACCACATCTGTCTGCTCCAGCCCCACCTTAGTCCCTCTGCCCTCGGTTGAATTCCGAGTTTCCCGTTTTCCAAGCTTTTTTTTTTTTTTTGTGGCTCTTTTCTCCCCTTTGTGTGATCTGCAGCGCAGGAGTTTAGCTTGGCAGCGGGGCTGGAACAGATGGAGGGCCCTGGCTCAGCTCCCCAGATCCCAGGAACTCCTGCTCGGTGCCGTGGGCAGCATTTCCAGCCACTCACTGCCTGGATCAGCCAAGGCAGAGCCTGAAAAAAAAAACCAAAAAACACTTTCAGATAGAGGAGCTGGAATTTTCTTTAGGACGAGTGACCACACAAGCGCTCTCCCCCTGTGGAAGGTGAGAATTCCACGTGAGCTGATTTCCAGGGAAAACAGGAGGGTGGTTTCAGGGAAAGCTGGAATATTGCTATCCCTCCCTACAGCTCAGTCTGGAGAAACCCCGGGATGGTGAATCCACCCTGGATCTTCCTGAAGGTGAGGATGGGGCAGAGCTCTGCACTTGCCTCCCGAGCACACCCAAGCTGTGAGCAGGCACAGGTTGGAGCCATTCCTCATGGAAAAGATCCTTCTTTTGTCTCCCTGCACCAACAGATGAGGAAAAGCCAGGTCCGTGCCCAGAGCATCAGCTGGCACGAGGAGGAGCACAGGAATGAATCCACAGGGACTGGAGAGGTCCAGGAGGGGAGCAGAGGGCAAGGATGGCACCCCAGGGTCACTCACGAGTAACTCAGCTCAGCAGGGCTCTGTGGTGGAGCAAAAATGGGAAAAGAAAGGGAAAATACTGGAGGAAAAAAATCCCAAAATATCCACCTTGTTCGGTGTGCGGAGAGCCCTTCCTTTGAAAAGCAGGTGGCGTCACAGCTGAGGAATGCAGGCAGGAGGAGGAACGTGGAAACAGAGGGACAAGAGGTGCTGGATCCTGCACGGGAAAGCTGCTGGGATTTCAGCAGGATGGGGGAACAGCTGTGAGAAAGGCTGAGGAGCTGCTGACAGGGGATGATTAAATGAAATTCTGTGTCCTGTCAGGGCTCCTGAGGCCTGGATCAGCCTGCTTCCCCCAGCTTTCCCTCACGGGAGAGGGGCTCCATCCCTCTGACCATCGTGGTCACACGGAGGTGAAGGTGTCCCACGACAGGGTGAGCTTTGCTGTCCCCTCAAACACAAACCACCCCGGAATTCCAGGTTAAAGGAGCCATTTAATGCAGGGTTGGGCTCAGTGGTCCTTGGGGGTCCCTTCCAACCTGGAATTCTGTGATTCCATGGCTCACCAGCCAGGCTGAGCATCAGGGTGAGTGGATCCTCTGTAGCTCTCCTCCAAGGGTGGCTCTGCTCCTGCTCCAAGGGCATTCAGAGGGTTTGGTTTGCTCCTCGTGCAGCATCAGCTGGTAAATGCAAACCCCCTCAGCCCTCCTCCTGCTTGGACATCCCTCCCTTGCCTCCCTGTCCCGGGATTCTCCCCTCAGAAGGGGCTGCACAGGGAGCGCCTGGAGCTGCCAGGCCACCCAGGCAAGGCTGGAGCTGCCCCAGCTCAGGCTGTGTGGAGCAGCTTGGCCGTGGCACAGCTGCAGCCCGGGGCCACAAAAACACTGGATTTTGCTCCCCAGCAGCAAACTCAGCCCCGTGGCCTCCCTGGGATGTCCCAAACGCTGGGGCAGAGCCTCACTCTGCCACTCGAAGGAAGAGGGGAACAAATTTCATCCAGATGAAGCCAAGGACAGCTGCCCTGCCCTGCCAACATCACCTCGTGGGTGATATCCAGGTCCCAAACTCCCCTCCTGCCCCAGGTGGGTCACGGCCTCACTTCTCCTGAGCAGGCCATGGAGGACTGGAGGACTCCTGCTCCAAAGCTGGCTTCCAGAGGTTTCTATCAGTTTATCCCAAACCCCAGGGTCTGGATGGGTGCTGCTCTGACTGGTCTGGGAAGAATCCAAAACCTTCAGGACACTTTTGAAAGGAATTTCTGGAAAACACAGCAAGACCCCAAAAGGGATGGGAAGAAATCTGTGTGCAGCAAACCCTGGGATGCACTGGCCACTTCCTGCACCAGGATGGAGGGGTTGGGTTTGATCCTTAAGGTCCCTTCCAACCCAAAAATCACTCTGGGAGTCTGGGATTCCACGATTCCTGTCATTCCAGATCCGTGCAGCCTCCAGCAGGAAGCGCACACAGCAGAGCCTTTGTGTCTGAGCTGCTTGGCAGAGACCCTTCCACGTCCCCCGGGGCAGTTGCATCATTATTTTGTTGCCTTGCAGGCATTATTAATATTCCAAGGTCTGGGGAAGGAGATTTTCCTTTGGAATCCTTTGGCTCTGCCTGTCAGGGTCGTGTGAGGGTTGGAGTCAGCCCCTCAGTGATGTCACCCTTGGCCAGGACACCCCCAGTGTCCCCAGTCCGTCCTGCAGGGTCCCTTTCCCAGCTCGGGGTAATGAGGGAACAAACTCGGAGCCAGCAGAAAATCTGTTTGCTCTGGATATTTACAGATTGGAGGGAACAGTTCAGCTCTGCCTTCCCGGGAGGTGCAAACCCTTTTTCTCCCGCTCCCTCTGCCCGCTGCCAGCCAGGACCCAGCAGCAGGAGCAGATTTCCCTGGTGCCAACAGCTCCAGGAGTCATTCCCTGGAAAAGGCCACTCCTGGCTGGCAGCTGCCACGGAGCAGGAGGTGGATTTGGCCTCTCAGGGCTGGGGGGGAGCAGGAATTCTGCCAGGGAAGGTGCTGGTGTTTGTTGGCTCCGCTCCCGCGATTCCTTATTTTTGGGATGTGTTCAAGGCGTTCACCAGGAGGAGGAATTAAAAGGATGAAGGAACAGAGTGACCACCAAACCAGAGTGACCACCAAACCCCACAGGCTGAGCGGTGACCATCAGACCAGAGTGACCACCAAACCAGAGTGACCACCAAACCAGAGTGACCATCAGGCCAGAGTGACCACCAAACCAGAGTGACCATCAGACCAGAGTGACCACCAAACCCCACAGGCTGAGCGGTGACCATCAGACCAGAGTGACCATCAGAGCAGAGTGACCATCAGACCAGAGTGACCATCAAACCAGAGTGACCATCAGACCAGAGTGACCATCAGACCAGAGTGACCATCAAACCAGAGTGACCATCAGGCCAGAGTGACCATCAAACCAGAGTGACCATCAGGCCAGAGTGACCATCAAACCAGAGTGACCATCAGACCAGAGTGACCATCAGGCCAGAGTGACCATCAGACCAGAGTGACCATCAGGCCAGAGTGACCACCAAACCCCACCTTGGGCTGCGTGGCCTGTGCTGTTCCTAAACTGCCCTGGAGGGACAGGACACAGGGAATGGCTTCACATGGACTGAGGGCAGCATTAGGTGGGATTTGGGGAGGAATTGTTCCTTGGGAGGGTGGGGAGGCCCTGGAATGCAATTCCAGAGAAGTTCTGGCTGCCCTGTCCCTGGAAGTGTCCACAGCCAGGCTTGGAGCAATACATCAAAAAATGTCCAGGTACTGCTGGGGACATTTACAGACCCCAAACTGAAGAGGTTTTCCACAGGGATAAGGACAGGGCCATCAAAGGGAATGAGCTGTAAAACAGCTCCAGAAGGGATCAAAGGCCCAGAGAAAGTCCCTGGTCCCAGGGCTGGCAAAGCTGAGGGAGCCACTTTGTCACTAAAGGAATAGTTAGAGGGATAACTCGATTGCCAGGCATGGATATCCCTGGAGAAGGAGAATGTGGGCATAGAAAAAAACCCTTTATCGTTGGGGGGGAAAAAATATCATCTGCTGGATGCCAAGGCCAAGGATTCCACATGAGAAATAAGGAGGGAAGTTTTAACAGCACCTGGTCTGTGGAAGGTGTCCCTGCCCATGGAATGGGAGCAGCTTTGAGGGCACTTCCAGCCTAAACCAGCCTGGGATTTGCAACCGGATGCCCAGGAAATGATGGATGCCCAGTCCTTGGTGTCCTGGATGTCCTGCAGGAGGAGAGGCACCGGCCAGAGGGAGGGAATGGGCTCAGGACCAGGAAAAATGGGTGAAATTCCGTAATCTCTGGGATCTCTGAGGTCACTCTCCATGATGTAATGTCCCTTCTCTGAAGCTCTGTCACCACGCAGGTGTCACCACACCTGCTCACTGGACAGGAGATGATTCCCAGTCCTTCCCAGTCCTCCCTGGGGCTGTTCACCCACGTGGAAACGACAACCACAGCACTGCCAATTCCAGCTAAAAATATCCCATTACCCATTTCCCCCGAGACTCCTCCTCTGAGCCTTCTTCCCGGGGCATTCCTGCCCAAATCTGAATCCAAACGTCACCACCCAGCTCCCCACGGACACTGTGGCCGCTCCTTGTGCCCAGATGTCCCCAACCAGGCCGAGGGCTCCCGGCAAATCCCAGACCTGGCCCTTCTCCTTTCCTGGGAAGTCTCCAGGGAGCTCTACACTCGTTTCCAGGATAATCTCCTCATTTAAGGAAAGCCTGGTGGGTGCTGGAGACCCCAGAAGAGGAGGAGGGTGTTTAAATCACCCACGGCCTCTCTGAGCCTCCCTGGGTGAGGCAGGATCGCTGCAGGCCCTCAGGAGCATCCAGGGAACATCCTCAATCCACGCTTCCTACAATGAGCCACGTGGGGCAACTTTCTCCTCTTTTTCCACTCTGGAATTTCCCTTTTTCCATTTCTCTTTTTCCTCGTGCCTCACCTTCCTCCCCTCCCAGCCTCCCGCAGGATCGGAGCCTCTCCTCCCGGTGTGTGCAGGTTTCCTGGTGCTGCTCACAGGAGACATGAGTTCATCCAGGCTCCCTCCTAATCATTCCCAGGCATGGAAAAAACCCCCTCACACCCCCGAGGAGAACATAAACATGGACGGGATGTGCACAGCTTATGGAGACGGGACTATGGGAAACACATGGTTCCAGTTTAATAAAACTCTTACATTTCCAGGGCCTTTTTTTTTTTTTTTTCTTTTTGCCTTTTTTTTTTCCTCCCCCATTTTATGGCTTGTTACAGAGCTGGGAATAGCAGGGCTTGTTTTGTTGTTTTTGTTGTGTTTTATGAGGACAATGCCTCGTCCAGAGCTCCAGACATCAGATTCTTTTTGGGGGGAAGATAAAGCTTCCGGCAAAAGCTCTTGGCTCCCGCCCAGGTCTCCCTTAACTCCTTCTGGGAATGCTCAGGGTCTGACAGCCAGGGATGGGGTGGTCAAGAAGCCCCAGATGCTCGGAAATATTTGATCTAATCTTGTTCCTTAACCCATTTCAGCCCCTCAGTCGGATTCTTCCATTCTCTCTTTGTGGTTTCCCGGAGGGATTTGGGGGGCAGGGGAGGAGTTTGCCTGGCTGGGGCAGAGGAAGGGGATGTGGGGCATAAAGGGTCATAAATCACAGGATCCCAGGACGGTTTGGGTGGGAAGGACCTCAAGGATTATCCAGTCCCACCCTAGAGGCTCCTGAGCATCCCTTTTTCCATTCCTTGTTCACAGGCGGGTGCTGGATTCCAGCTGCTTGGTGAAGTGAATGAGTGAAGGAAGGAGGAAAATCCAAGCGAGATCCAATCCCAGGGCTTTGGGGCTGCCAGGGCTTCGGAGAGGATCACAAGTTCCTCCCTCACAGCAAAGGCTGGATCCACTTTCCCGACCATTCATTTCGCGTGTGCGCGTTCTCCAGGGAAAGGAATCAAATCAGGCTCAAAGTCAACACAAGCCCAGGGTCTGAATCCTCCCCAGAGGGAGGCTGGAACCTGGAATACCAGAGGAGAACATCCAAACACCTGGAAAATCCTTGGAGATTTCTGCTCGCTGCCATTCCATGGAGGCAACTTCTGCAAGACCTTTGGCCCCCACCAAAGGCTGTTTTTTCTGATCCTGCTTTATTCCTGTCACAAGGAAGGGGGAAGTGACTCTGCTCATGTTTTCCCCATCACCACAAAAAGAGCCCTGGAACAAACCCCAAACGCTCAGCACTGCCTGGGAAAAGGGAGAGAAATCCCACAAGGAGCAATCCTAAGGCTGCAGGAGCTGGAAAAGGACTCAGATCCCATCCCAGCTCTGCTGATTCCCTCAGGATTTTCCTGTCCTGCAGCACCTCCAGCTCTCTGGGATGTACAGCCCTGTGCTCCGTGTCCATCCCAGCCCCCGGCTCTCCCCTTTCCCTCTGCAATCCCGTGCTGGACGCTGCTGTGTTTATTTTGTTATTAGCCAGAAAATCCCATTTTCTGCCAGCCACAGGGAAAAGGTTTGGTGGGAAGAGAGGGAAGGGGATAAAGGGAGGGAAGCACTTGGGGGAAACGGGGGGCAGGGGGCTCCAAGCCCCAAACACCACCGGGACTCAGCACATCCTGAGAGACCAAACTGCAGGGAAATGGGGCTGCTCCCGCTCTCACCACACCAGGAGGCTCCTGCCCACTTCCTAGAACATTCCTGGAACTGAGGAGCGCAGAGGTGCCGCTCTCCAAAGCCGTCACGTTCCATGTGCGGAGCTGCCCCGGCGCTGAGCTCAGGCTCTGCTCTGCTCCCAGCCCAGGATGGATTCCAGGGCCTTGGCTGCTTCCCCACCTTTGGATGGGCTGGAGTCGGGTTCAGCTCTGCTCCCTCCGTGCCTGGGACCTAACACAGGAATCCTGCTGCTCCTCCAGCAGGCACAGAGGGACTGGGGACAAGGGACGGAGGGACGGGACACGGGGAATGGCTTCACACCCACTGCGGGCAGGGTGGATGGGAATTTGGGAAGGAATTCCTGGCTGGGAGGGTGGGAAGGGGCTGGGATGGAATTCCCAGAGCAGCTGTGGAAGTGTCCAACGCCAGGTTGGAGCAGCCTGGGACAGTGGAAGGTGTCCCTGCCCGTGGCAGGGGGTGGCACTGGATGATTCTCCGGGATCCAACTCAACCCATTCCATGATAAATCGGGAATGTGAAAAATACAACAAATACAAACCACAGCCTGACACAAAGAGATTGTGAAAGGGTCACTGGGATGCCGGGAGAGGGAGCTGGGACAACCAAAGCGCTGCAGGGATCAGAGCAGCTCCAGATTTCAGGTTCACAGGCAATAGAGCAATCAAAATCCAGTTGGGTTCAGCGACTGGCTTGGAAACCTCCCAGGAATCTCTGGTTTCAGGCAAGTTGGAAATAAAACAAACTATTCTGATGGTATTCAGCCTCTGTGTTCAGACAAAACTCAGCAGCCAGGGAGGCTGAACTTGCTGTTTTTGCAGCAGTTTTTCACAGCCCAAGGATGCTGTGTTTCTGGTCAAAGCTGATCCCAGTTTTTGGACTATTCTGATGCAAGTTATCCATGCCAGCTTCCGAGGCTGGGATCGGGCTCTGGGGATGGTACCGAGGACACAAACACTGGCACCCCGCTGGGGACAGCAGGGAAATGGGGGAATGTGGAGCCCAGGAGCACTGGGAAAGTCCTGCCCACTGCCAGGAACATCCCATGAGGGTGAACCATTCCCCGATCTGCACCCCAACCCCCCGACACAGCTCCAGCCGTTCCCTGGGTCCTGCCTCTGCTCCCACAGGGAAGAGGTCAGTGCCTTCCTCAGGAGGAAAGGAATGTCGTTAACACCCCCAGCAGTCCCCTTGTCTGAGGTCCAAGCCACCCCTTCAACTGCTGCCACTGTCCCTCTGTCCCCAGACAGGACTCTGGAATGCTCCAAATCCACCAAGTTTCCAAGCCCAGAGCACTGCCCTAAGTTTCTTTCATTAACCAGAGCTGTGTTTAATTCTGGACCAGCTCAGCACCTGCCCGGGCTGCCCCATCCAACCTCTGGGCTCCAGCTCCTCCTCCTCACATTCCATGGGTCACTTCTCCCCTCAGGAGCCAGTCCTGGCCTGAGACACCCCGGGACAGGGACAGGGATGGTGACGTGTCCAGCCAGTCCAAACAGACGTGGAAATGGTGCTCCCAAGAGGCTCGGAGGAGACACGCCTTGGGAATGTGCCTGAGCAGGGCTGAGGCTGGGATAAATCAGGAAAAATCGGGGTAAATTGTGCACCTCAGCAAAAGGCTGATGGAGGGAATTCTCGGCTCACACTTCAGGAGTTTTTTCCACAGTTTGTCACTGGTACCATCAACACGTGGAGGGTGGAAGATGCGTCCGATATCTAAAACAAACCCGCGTTCTTGTTACAGGGTTCTGCTGCGGAGGAATCCTTAAATCACCCCCAGTGAGAGAGGCTTTAATTCAGCTTCTTTATCCAGCTTCCCTCACCCATGGAGAGCTCTTCCAAGTGGGGTCCGGATCCGTCAGGAGGGAGAACTCACACTGGAGGAAGCTGTTTGGAAAAAAACATAAGAGCTATAACAGTCCTGGAAATTCTGAAATGCAACCACCACCCACACATGCACAGATGGACACACACTGAGAACCTCCAATGCAGGGGAAAATCGAGATATTTTAGAAACAGCACTGACATTTAGAATGCCAGAATGGTTTGGGTTGGAAAGACCTTAAAGATTATCCCGTTCTAGCCCCTACCATGGGCAGGGACACCTTCCACTCTCCCAGGTTGTTCCAAGCCTTGGACGCTTCCAGGGATGAGGCAGCCACAGCTTCTCTGAGCAACTTCCCACAGTGTCTTCAGCAAAACCAGGATTGTGTTTGCACCTGGTAGAAAAGAAGAAAAGAAATAAAAAGGAGAGGTGTGAAAACCCGAGAGTTACAGGTGGACAAAACTGATGGGACTGAAATCCACCGAGATCCTCCCGCTGATGGGGAACAGATGCCACAGAGAAAGTGCAGTCAGAGGGATGGAAAAGGATGTTTCCCGAGTGCCTCGTTCCCTACAGCTCCAGCAGGAGTTAAATCCATTCATGGACTCTTGGAATGGGTTCCACTATTCCATCACAAAATGAGCCCCAGCCTCATCCCATGTCCCAGTCATTTTTTCACCCCTAAACTGACTGAGAGATGCCATCAAAAACCACTCCAAAGTTATTTTCCAAGCTCTCAGCTCAGGGATGTTGAGTTTCTCTTCACTAACGATGGAAAGAAGCTCCACAGAAATTCCTGACTGGCACCACTCCAAATTCAGCCAGATCCAAGCTCGGACATCGAAGGTTGTAAACCCCCCAAAAAAATCTCATCTCCAGGAGACTCTAAATTAAACAAATTTTGGGATGCCTCCTGCGTGTCCCTGCTGCAAGAGGAACATCTGTTTCCTATGGAGTGGGAGATATCCTCTGATTTAATCAGGTTGGGGAGATTAGAAGGATAATGGGAGCCATTTGCAAATTCCCAGTTTCCTAAAACTTCTCATTTTCATCTCAGGAAGCCTGAAGGGAAAGGGTTGAGTGTGTGCTGCAGTAAAAGTGGGCTGAACAAAGCTCATTAGGGATGACAGGAAAGCAGGGATAATTTACATATCTCTTATCAGCTGGAAAACTCTGCAAAATCCAGGCCTTTTGACACCATCCTGAGCTTTGATCCAGAGCTCCTGCACAAGGAGAGCTGAGCTCAGATGTCACCGCAAGCCTTGGGTGAGCTCCTGAGACACGGAGAGAAGAACCAAAGGTGGGAGATTGTCCCAGATTTGTGCAACTTCCAGCAGGAACAACCACGGCTTCCAGCAGGAACAGCCACAGCTTCCAGCAGGAACAACCACGGCTTCCAGCAGGAAAAAAAAACACAATTTCCAGCAGGAACAACCACAGCTTCCAGCAGGAAATAACCACAGCTTCCAGCAGGAACAGCCACAGCTTCCAGCAGGAAAAAAACCACAATTTCCAGCAGGAAATAATCACAGCTTCCAGCAGGAATCCAGGCTCCATTTGGAATGATCTGCCCAGACTGGAGCTGGGTGTTGGTCAACTCTTTCTCTCTCTTTCCAGAGACTTCCCACAGGTGAAGCGGCTCCTGAAGAGTTCTTAGCTCTGCTTATTCCCTGGCGGAATGTTCTGTGTCCTTCCCACCCATCTTCCCTATTTTTCCCTATTTTCCCAAGTCGGGGAGGTAATTCTGCATGAGAAGGAGAAGCCTGGGTGGAAACGGGATGTGGCATCATTGCCACTGCTGCTGGACACTGCTGGGATCTCCTGGAGCTGTCCATGTGGTGGGGAGGACAGTGGATGTGTGTTCTAATTCACCTAAATATCCAAACCAGGTGGAACCAGACCCATGGCTCCACAAACCTCATTTGGAGAGGGCTGGAGAGTTCTGGTGCCTCAAGCGAGGAGCTCCAGGTGGGACAAGCTCCCCAGAACACCTCAGAACGAACCAAATCCCAAAATATCCATCCCCATCGAGGCTGGGGCAAAGTGCCCTGATGGATCAATGCGCTGGCTTCCATTCCAAAAGGAAAATATGGCCCTAAAGCCACCCAGCCCTTCTCCTCCTTTTGGGCCTGACCCAAACCTGCACCTCCCCTCCCCCTGCATTTCCCCCCGACACACCTTTCCTTCCACTGGAACATAACCCCAAATAAGATGTTGGCCTGACATGAAAGGAAAATGTATAAATATTTTTAAAAAGAGAAGAATTCCTGCCTCTCCACCAGTTTGCTCCAACTAATAGGTTTCAGATGTCGCACATACTTCATTCATTCAGCCCCATTCAGTCTCCTAGGAGCCCCCGCTGTATTTATTAAACACAGCAATTGTGGAATGTTCAGCACTTACAGAATCAAACACACCATTTTTTTCTTTTTTTTCCCCCCAAAAAAGCGTAATTAGAAAGCTTTGTGAGTGACCTAAAACCATCATCCTGGTTCTAATCCCAGTGCCCACTCCAGCATCCTGCAGCTGTCCCAAACCTCTTGCCATGGTTTAACCCCTCCTGGCTGCCCAAGAACGCTTTTTTGGGGGGAGTTTTCTCCTCAGCAGGATGATTTCCCTGCCGTGCTGGAGCACCTCCTGCTCACTGTGCTGTTCCTGAACGTGTTCTTTTGGACACTTGGCTCTCACATCCAACTTGTCTCCGCAGTCTCGGCAGCTCTTCCCACTCCTGGAGGCGCGAGGCGAGGCTGGAATCCTGCAGGATGCCAGCGCTAATTTCAGCAGCACGGAGCTGGAGAACACGAGCTCTTTCCTAGAGGGATTCAAATGGAAGCAGACAGAAGAGCAGAGCCATTTCTCATTCCAGAGCTGGCAGCGAGAGCCGAGGAGGATGTCTGGGCTGCAGAGGCAGGACGTGGGGTTGGTTCCAGCACCGGTGACCTGCCAGAGCTGGGGGACTGCTCCGAAGGGTTTGCTGGAGTCTGGCACTGGCCCAGGCCTTTTTTTGGGGAGAGACGCATGAAAAGCAGAGCTGAGAGGGGACGTGAGGCCCTGAGCTTTGGCTGGGACCGTCTGGCAGGAGCTAGCGGCGGAGGAATGGCCTTTGCTTGAGGCCACAACCAGTTCATGCAGCTGCTGAGTTCTGTCGGCCTGGAGTGCTCCAACAGGAGGTCACGGCCCCCAGCCAGCCTCCCTTGGACCAGCAGCTCCATCCCAGCCTCCTCTGGGCCTCGAATTCCATCCCAGCCTCCCTTGGACCACAAAGTCCATCGCAGCCTCCCCTGGGCCAGCAGCTCCATCCCCTGGGCCAGCAGCTCCATCCCAGCCTCTGCTGGACCAGCAGCTCCATGCCAGGAATGGAGCACAGCCAGCCCTGCACACCCATCCTGGGCACACTGAGCTCTTCCCGAAGGTGTGGCGGCTCATTTTCCTCCCCTTTTTGGGCTGCAGAGCCCCTGCCCCCCATGGGAGAGCCCTGGTTGATGGGAACAGTGCCGCTGTCACTGTTTCCACATCGCTGCCCACTTCACAGAGCCCGCAATGAGCCTTGTCCCAGACACTCCCGGGGGAGCCGCTGGTTTCCAGGCAGGATCCCTGGTTATTGGTCCCACTGCAGGAGGCTGTACGGGAAGGGATGAATCCCCGTGGCTGTAAAACACCAAATGTGCTGAGAGCCACTCCAGAGCCTCCCAAAGGCTCATTACAGCACTGCGTAATTAAAGTCCAGCTGTCACAGCCTCTGCCTGGGCACAAGGGCAGCTCCTTGCTCTGGCCACCTCCAGGGGTTCCCAGTTTTCCTCTGCTTTCGCCATCTCATTGTACAAGGAAAAACACCTCTGCAAACCCTGGTTCCTGGAATTTGCAAGTGCTCTGGCCAGGGAATGGTCACATTCCCAAGGCTGCCAGAGCTCCAGGAGTGCTTGGACAATGCCTGAGGCACAGGGTGGGATTGTCGGGGGTCTGTGCAGGGCCAGGAGCTGGACTCTGATCCTTGTGGAACCCTCCCAGCTCAGGACATTCCATGGTTCTACAATTCTGTGACTAATTAGCAGTCCGGGTTAATTGTCTGGTGGGGACAGACCCTTCTAGAAGGACCATTTCTGCTTGTGCAGTGTCTCCACAGCCCCAGGAGCGCAGCTGGGACGGGGATACCCCAGGCAGTGCCAGGTATCCCTCTCTTCCCTCGGCATCCTCACCCTCCCAGATCCCATCTCCTCTCTTCAGGGCTTTGCTGACCGGCAGGGAACTCCCAGGTGAAACCCAAGGCAGCTCCTGCAGCTTTGTGGGAGTGCAGCACCTCACATCCAACTCATCCCAAACTTTAGGAAACCCCAGGCTACCTCAGGGATCTGAGAGCCTGGATTCAAGGATCTGGGACAGGAACCCATGGAGCAGCCCGACCTTGCAGCTCCTCGTTTCAGAGTTGCTCCATCTCCGATTGTTCCCGGATACTCCAGTGTCACTCAGCTGTGTGCTTGTGGCACAATTCCAGATTTCTGCAGAGATGCCCAAGCCATGAGCACAAACCGCTGCCCCAGTGTGACCATGTATTGGAAAAACCCCTGAGGAAGATTCCGGCCCATTCCTGAAAGTTGGTGCCTCTGGGACAGCAATTCCTCCCCATTCACCCCGGGTTTCAAGCATTTTTTGTGAGGTTGGCTGAGCATCTGCTGGTGATTAAGGGTTTTGTCATCTGGAAAGAGCTGACAATTACCTCCAATTATTCCAACTAGGTCAGGTTCTTCAGCACGAGTTTATGTGATGACTCTTGGCTGGAATTTAGGATTTCAAACTCCAATGGAGAGCAGAATCCACCTCTCCTCTCTCACATTCAGGAAAAAAAAATCCTTCCATAAATAACAGCTCCTTGTCCCATAGGACCTGACCTCCTGTTGTTTCAGGACAACACCCCAGGAACCACACAACAGGCCTGGCTCTCCAGAACTGGAAAAGGGAGTGAAAGGAATTTCAGGATGCTCCAGGAATTTCAAGAAGGGTTTTCTCATCAAACTTTCCATGTCAAAACTCCCAACTTCCTTGGAAATGTGCTTTGGGGCCTCAGGTGCCAGGCGAGAGAGTGGGGACTGAGGTTTAGACTCTGTGTGGGCAAAGGATGCCTCATTCCTTTTCCTGGGATCTACTGTCCTGGACAGGCTCTAATTTCCCACTGGGAACTTCTCATTGTGTGAGCAGCAACCATTTAACAGCAGCTGCACTGAAGTCCTTTAAAGATTCCAGCCAATCCAAACTATTCCAGGCTTTCTGAACAGTTGAACTTCTCCAGTCCCACGGCAGATTGGGGCTGTCTCCCTTCTCCAGGGAAGGGTTTTTCCAGGTGTCCCTCAAAAGCTCACAGCTTCTCCACGCTCCCAGTTCCCATTCAAGACCCAACGTGCCTGAAAAGCCTCCTCAGGAATCTCCTGCAGAGCAGGAAAAGTGGAGAGAATCGAGCACCCAAAACCCCATTTGTGGCTCTGCCTGTGCCAGGCTCTGTCCCTGTCACCCTGCCACCCTGCCCAGCGCAGGTGCCTCGTGTTTTCCAGCAAGTTTCTGGCAGTGCTTCCCACCAAGACTCCCTCGGGGACAGGAGCGTGTCCCACAAAGCCCAGCTCGGAGCACACCCCGGGAATGAGATGGTCCAAATGGGACAAACACAACTGGAAAATGTGCTGCACTGCAAGGCCAGGAGATTCCAACTCCTTCTCCCTAATTACATGTGATTGCTTCTTGGCAAGAGCTCAACCTGCCAGAGCAGTGAGGTTTTACAAACATTCACACAGGCATTAGATCATTGTTTGAAGGAGTTATTGGCAGCCCAAATCTGAAGTAAAAACAGAGTTTAAAGCAGACCATATTGACCAGGGTGAAGCTGGCTGCTTTCATGTCTCCTGCTCGTCTCTGGACACCCAGGACCCCATTCATTTCCTGTCACTCCCATCACCATGGCATTCCTGGGGCTGCATGTCACCACCTTGGGGTGTTCTGACTTTGGGGGGTTCTGTCCTTGTTAGGAACACAGGTTTATAGCACCAAGAATCCCAGGATGGTTTGGATTGGAAGGGACCTTAAATCCCATCCAGCGTCACCCCTGCCATGGACAGGGACACCTTCCCCAATCCCAGGTGACTCCAAGCCTCATCCAGCCTGGCCTTGGACACTTTCCAGGGATCCAGGGGCAGCCACAGCTTCTCTGGGCACCTTGCACCAGGGCCTGCCCACCCTCAAAGAGAGGAATTCCATCCCCACATCCCGTTCGTCCCTGCCCTCTGGCAGTGCAAAGCCATTCCCTGTGTCCTGGCACTCCAGGCCCTTGTCCAAAGCCCCTCTCCAAGATTTATTTCTCTGTGTCAGAGAAACACCTTCCCACATCCAAACACCCACTGGGAACCAGGCCTTTTCCCTTTGCATTTCATCAGAATCTTCGTGCTCTGCTCTCGTGAATTCGTCCTTGTCCCTGCTGGGCCAGTCTGACATCACGGGATGAGCTCTGGGGAGCTCTGCCATCCTCTCCCAAAGCCTTTGGGAAAGCAGGCGGGGGCTCAAGCCCATGGCAAAGGACAAACGGGAATTCCCACAGACTCCTGCTGCCAGTCCCTGGCAGAACAAAGGCCTGCTGCAGAGGTGAGGCTGTCCTGCACGAGGCTCAGGTGGGGCCGGGAGCCTCTGGCAGCTTGGATAATGGATAAAAATACTCCAGGCTCTGGCAGCCAAGCAGAGCTCCTCACGGAGCAGCTCCCACCCCGGAGCCCTGCAGGGCACCCTGGCCTTCCACGTGTTCCTAAATTAGATCTCCTGGGACCAGCACTGGCTTTTAAAAGGGAGGTGAGCTTGTTAGTGCCCAGCATTATCCCTTACATGGCAATCAGCAGCTTTAGTGCACTTGGAGGGGCTGTAAAAGGCAAGGAGGGAAGGGGCAGCGTCAGGAAGCAGCAGAGCCCCTTTGCCTGGCACCGAGGGGCCACTCGGGAGCTCTGTAATTGTGAATTTTCCAGTGCTGAGGTAGAACAAGCCCCAGACTAAACCCAGGAGCTTTGGGAAGGTGCAAGAAGAGGCAGAGAAGGTTTTGGGGGCAGCTCCCCAGCAGGTCCCTTCTCCTGAGGCCAAAACCCTGGGCTGGAAAGGGTCTAAGCGAGGATTGCCAAGCTCTCCACCCATGAAAGTCAGGGTGTGCAGGCTCCTTTCTTCCCAAATCATGGCTTGACTTACACAGCCCTGTGCTGCTGGCACAGGAAACCCAGGGAAGTCACACTGCAGGAGTAAAAAAAGCTCCTGTGCTGTCAGAGATTCCCTTCCCAGCCTGCCCAGGGGTCAGGGATACCACTGGAAAAGGCTCTCGTGACACTGCCCCAGGTGTCCTTGGCCGAGAGGATTTGGGGTGTAGTTGAGTCTGTTCCCGTGTTCCCAGAGAGCTCCTGCCTTGTCCTGCAGATACAAATTAATAAGGAAATAAATTAATTAAAAGTGGTGTCCTTCGGTTACTGGGAGAGCCCCAGAATCTGACCACAAACGATGAAGAAACATCTGTGAGATCTGAGAGCTGCCAGGCACCAACTAAACCTGTCCTGCCAAGGCCATTTTGGAATCAGAACCCAAAATCAAAAGGACAAAACAAGCACAAATGACACGGGAATCATCCTAGAAAAGCTCTCAGGAATCTGCCATCATGCTGTAGAAAGAATGAGGAATTTCTGCTGCTTTAAACTGAATTTCCAGTCCTAACCTGGTGTTGCAGCAGAGGCTTTAGGAAAATCTGAACCAACAAGAAGCTTAAACACCTTTTTTAATATTAACCAGTCCCACTCTCTGAGACGGTTTAGTGATTATTGTCACCCTAACATATGGGAATTTTGCAGGAGAGCTGACGTCCTTCCTAAGGTCAGATGTGATGAGATGGAGCCAGGAAGAAAAAATAATTGGTCCTGGTTTTAAGTGTTAAGCAATTCTGCCTCCCTGAAATAAGCAGTATAATTTATTTTTTTTTTCTTGCTCACACAGCAAAATCCACAAACTACCGAGACAACCAGGAGGGGAAATTTGTCCCCTCACGTAAATCCCTTTTTGCCTTGTAAAGCTGCATTCCCGAGCCAGCAGCTGCTCCAAAGGGCCGATCCCAGACCCCCCATTTCACTGCAGACACCCCCGAGGCTGTTTGGGCTACAGGATCACCCCAGGACAGCCCAGGTGTGCCGGCCAGCTGGTTTGGGACCACGGAATGGACACACCAGAGCCGACTGCCAGCGTGAGGCCGAAGGCAGCCGCCGCTTTCCCAGGGATTTTCCCTTTGCTGTGTGTTTGGAAGGTTACACAGCTGTAAGGCAGACACAGGAGGAGCTGGGAGCCTGCAGGGATCACTGCCTCCATCCCACATGTCCCATGGAAGGAAGCTTTCCTGTGGACTGACATCCCATTAGCTCCTGCTGGTGGGAGCCTATTCCTGGGGCTGGAAATCCTTTGGAGCCTCCAACTGCCGGCTGCTCATCCCGCAGACAGCTCCGGTCCCATCCCCGACCTGGTGACTCGTATTTGTTTTCTCATTTTATAAGAACCAGGCTCTTCCCTGCTCTCGTTCCTGGTGGGAATGAGCACTGGCCGGGTGTGAGGCTAGCCGAGATGGAAAACTGGGATCTTGTCCAACAGGCTCTCTGTCTTCCTGGGAAAAATCTCTCGGCTTCACACGCTCCCAATCGTGCCATCAGCTGGAGCGAGGTGGAACTTCACAGGACGGGAAGAACCAGCCCTTTTCCCAAAACGACCTGCGAGGACGCCAAGTGCTTCCAGAGCCCAGGAGAGCTCAGGGAAGAAAATCTGGAGGGCACAAAGCCTGACAAAGCTTGGGAAAGGGCTCGGTGCCCTCTGGAAGGTGGCGGATCCCTGCCTAGGTCCCCATCAAATCCAAGAGATGGGAGAGTGAGAAGGAATTCTTCCCTGCGTGGGTGGTGAGGCCCTGGCACAGGGTGCCCAGAGAAGCTGGGGCTGCCCCTGGATCCCTGGCAGTGCCCGAGGCCAGACTGGACGGGGCTTGGAGCAGCCTGGGAAATGTGTCCCTGCACAGTGGAAGGTGTCCCTGCACAGTGGAAGGTGTCCCATGGCAGTGGCAGGCGTGGCCCAGGACAGTCTTTAGGGTCCCTTTCGCACCCAAACCCCTCCATACCCGGCCCCGTTTCCCGCCACCGGCCCAGCCCTCAGAGACTGAGCCCCGGGGTCTCCCGGCCCCGCGCGCAGGGGCTGCGAGCAGCGGGACGCGCCGCGACCAGGCGGGGGCGCCACAGTCCGCGATCCACGCTGCGCATGCGCGCGGTGCCCCCTCCCCGACCGGAGAGCGGGAAGACAGCGACGGGCGGGACCATCAGGGGGCACGGCGGGGGGGGCGGGGTGGTCTGTAACGGCCACGGGGCTCCGGTGTGAGGTCTGGAACCCTTCGAGGCTCCGGTGTGAGGCTTGTGAGCCCCGGGGTTCCGGTCTGCTGTCGTCTTAGCTTGGGGAACGCCTCGCAGGGAGCAGGAGCCCCTCGTTAATCGCGGCGCTCCCCCCTCAGCTCACGTCCGACATGGCCGCCCACCCCTCAGGCCCGCCGTGTCCGGGACAGCCCCGCCCCGGTGGGCGCTGAGGGCCGGGCTGGGGCGGAGGGCGAAGGGACCGCGCTGGGGCAGAAAAGGGACCGACCCCAAGGGCAAAAAAGGGTCAAACAGCAGGAAAACCAAGGGATTGTTCTGGAACAGCAAAGGGACTGGCCCTGAGGGCGGTGAAGAGACCTACCCCAGGGGCAGCTCAGCCATCACAAACATCCGAATTAGAACAGGGACGGAGCCTCAAGCCCTTTTATTGCCCATTCCTGGCAGCACTGGTGGCTCCGTGCTGCTGGGGTGGGACAAGGGACAGCAACAGGCCTGGGATGGGGACAGCAGCCCTGCCTGGCTGTCACTGCCCCACCCAGGGTGTCCCCAAGGCCGGCAGGCTCCAGGCGCTGAATTCCCCGGAATCCGTGACATCCTTGGCGGCCACCTGGATGTGGTGGAGGCTGCCGGGCTCCAGGCCCGTCAGGATGTGGGATGTCAGCTCGTACGGCCCCACCTGGGGACAGCGGGGTCAGGGACACGCCGGGCACAGCCACAGCTGTGCCTCAGTTTACCCGGGGAGGGTGGCAGTACCGTGGTGGGGACGGAGTCGTTGTCCCGGGAGTAGCGGATGTGGTAGTGGAGCGGGAAATACTCCGGGAATGGCCAGGATGATGGAGGGCTCCACTCCAGCAGCAGCTTCTGGGGCTCCCCAGGGATGGGGGAGACCCGCAGGGCCTCAGGGGGGTCCGGCTTTACTGGGGAGACAAGGAGTGAGAGAATTCCAGGATGGTTTGGGTGGGAAGGGACGTTGAGGATCATCTCAGCCCACCAGGGACACCTTCCACTATCCCAGGTTGCTCCAAGCCCCCATCCAGGCTGGCCTTGGACAGTCCCAGGGATCCAGAGGCAGCCACAGCTTCTCTGGGAATTCCATTCCAGGGCCTCACCACCCTCACAGCCAAGAGTTTTTTCCAATATCCCATCTAAATCCTCCTTCAGATTAAAACCAACCCTCTTGTCCCACCACTGCATGGAAGAAGTCACTTTCCTTCATTTTCAGACGAAGGGGGGATGTGGCTGTAGGATCCAGCACGGCATGTTGGGGACAGGGCCCTCATGTCCCCCTGTGAGCTGTGCAGGGACAGTCTGAGCCCCAGAAAACCATGGCACTGATGATCCCACATCCCAAGCAGGGGAGAGCCCCCAAAGGACACCGCAGGGTGAGACACGAGGGTCCTGCAGGGGACCCCAGTGTCCCCCGTCCCGCAGCACTCACTGATGTTCTCCAGGAGGAAGGGCAGCGCTCCCGAGGCGGCTCCCAGGGGGTTCCGGGCCGTCACGTTCAGCTCGTAGGGAGTGAGGGAAAACACCTGCAGGTCCCCGAAGGAGCAGCTCCGCGGGCCCGTGAGGGTGCACTCACCTGCGTCTGTGCCGTGCCTGGGGGACACGAGGACAGCTGCCAAGGGTTGGGTGACACGGGGACAAGCTTTGGGGACCCCCACTCACCTGTAGGTGGCCACAAAGTCGGTGTCCAGCAGGGGCTCGGGGCTGAGCCCCCAGGAGCAGTTCACAGCCTGGGGGTAGCTGGTGGCCCAGCACTCGATGGCCGGTGGCGGGGGCGGGTCTGGGGCAGGGGACAGGGCACAGGGGACAGGGGTCACCCCACTGCCAGCACCCCAGGGACCCCCGGCCAGCAGTGGGGTCACAGCAGGGCTGGGGGGGCACTCACAGCCCAGCCGCAGGCAGATGGTGGCCCAGGTCTCGCCGGTGACAGGGTGGTGGCAGCTGTAGTGGCCCTCGTGGGCCAGGCTGGCGTTGGGCAGGGCCAGCCCCGGGGCTGGGGACGTGCCCAGGACGGTGTCCCCCTGGCGCCACTCGGCCGCACCCCCCGGGCACAGCAGCAGCACCTCAGTGCCCAGGGAGCCGTGCTGAGGGGTGCAGGGGCCTGGGGGACACATGGGGACACGGCAGGGACACTGCATCAGGAAGGGTCTGGGCCTCCCTGGGCCCCCCAATGCCATTCCCAGTGTCCCCAGACCCCCACCTCTGCCCCCGGTCCCCTCATGTCCCCAGATCCCCAGGCATCATCAATCCCTCCATGCCCATTTTCTGTACCCCAATGTCCCAAGTCCCTCCAGTGTCCCCACACTTCTCTCCCTGGAGACCCTGTCGTCATCCCCTGTCCCCTCGCTGTCCCCAGTCCCCTCCATCCCTGCTCCCTCCATCTCCAACCCCAGTGCTCCCAGTCTGCCCAGTCCTGCTGTATCCAGGATCCCCAGATCCCCCCAGCCTCCATCCCAGTTCCCCCAGTCCCCCATACCTCCGTCCCCGTTGTCCCCATCCCCAGTGCTCCCCGCCGTGCCGTTGTAGGGGACAGTGCAGGCAGGTGCCACCAAAGCCACGAGCCAAAGCCACCTCATGCCAGGAGACTCAGCGGGGCTGCCCGGGCACCTGCGGGGACAGGCAGGACGGTCAAACCCCAGCTCTGGGGACAGCACAGACACCACATGTCCTCAGGGGGCCAGGGACATCACCCTGGGGCCACCCCACACTGCTGTGCCTCAGTTTCCCCCCCAGCCCTGCCACACACCCTGCAGAGGGATGGGTTCCAAAGGGGTCAGACCCTACAGCCAGGACAGAGAGGGGGTGAAAATTCCCACTGTTCCTACAGGAATGTCTCAGGGGTACGTCCAGCCCTCCCTGCAGTCCCACACTGGAATCAGGGGTCTGTGTCCCTCGGGTGGGTCCCCACCTCCATCCAGGGCAGGGCTGTCCCTCACAGAGACCCCCAAAGCCTGGCCTGGAGCTGAGCTGAGCTCCCTGCTTTCCCCAAGCCCAGCACTACAGGGACATGTCCTGCCCTTGTCACCTCCCGCCACAGCCATGGGCTGGCTCTCCCCCAGAGGGGACACGCTCTGCTTTCCCTGCACTTGGGGGTGCCCCAAACCCGGCGCTGTGGGGTCACCCCAGACCTCCAAGACCCCCTGCACTGCCCGTGGGGACCCCAGGGTCCCCAAACGCTCACCGCAGCAGGGCCAGCTGGGACCGCAGTGTCCCCGCCGGATCCCGGCGCTCCCCAGCCCATTTCCTCGCAGGAAGTGCCGTTCCCGTGGGGACGGGGCCGCTTCCCAGCGTGCTGCCACCCACGCCCCGCGCCCTTGGGAAAGGGATTCCAGCCCTGGCCGAGAGGGTTCCCACCTCTCCCCTTCCTTCACGGTTCCCCTCAAGGGATGGCAGGGCTGGAGACGGTGGCACCGATCCCCTGCTGTCCCCAGGTCCCCACAGCCCCCCGTGCCCACCCCGGTGCCCCCAGAGAGGAGCCACCCCATTAGTGTGACTATAAATAACTTTATTGCTGCTGTGCTGGGGGTGGGCTGGGTGCCCGGACAAGCAAAGGGACACACAGGGTGCTGTGACAGACCTGTCCCCCCTGTCCCTGTGCCACCCGTGCTGGCAGGGGCTCATCTGCCCTGCTCCTGCAGCCGCTGCATCCTCAGGATCTGGCACAGGAGTCTCTGCACGTCCTCGTCCATGTGGCCCTGGGGTGGAGGGGACATTGGTGGGGACATCAGGGAGGCTCCGTGCGTGTCCCTGGGCTGGCACCTGGCTCATCCCCTCCGTTGCCTCCTGTGGATGGCCCAGCCCCCACCCCAGTGTCCCCAGCTGTCCCCAGCCCTGTCCCCAGCTCACCTGCACAGCATAGAGCAGGTGGCTCCGGTAGAGTGTCACCACCTTGCTGTGCCTCGTCTCTGTCTCCTGCAGCACAGGGAGGGGGTTTGGCCACAGGGCTGGGGGCTCGGGGGAGCCCCGAACCCCCCAGGTGACCCACCTCCAGCTTCTCCTCCAGCGCCTGGATCCGCGCCTGGAGCGCGGCCGTGTTGGGTGGGGATTGTGGTGGACCTCCCGACTCGGGGAGGGCGTTCAGGGCTTCCTTCAGCCTGAAAACCTCCTTGGAGAGCTCCGTGATCTGCACAGGGCACGGGTTACAGGTTACCCAGAGCAGCTGTGGCTGCCCCATCCCTGGCCGTGTCCGAGGCCAGGCTGGACGGGGCTTGGAGCAGCCTGGGATAGTGGCAGGTGTCCTTGCCCATGGCAGGGGGTGGAACGGGATGAGCATTAAGATCCCTTCCAACCCAAATTCTGTGACTCTACACGTGCGGCTCCAAGGCCACCATTCCCCTCCGAGCAGCCCCTCGTGATTTCCCGTCCCCTACCTTCCTGTCCCTGTCCCTGACCAGCCGTGCCGCATCCTCGGCGTGGCCGTGGAGCTCCCGCAGCCGCCGCGCCTCATCCTGGGCCTGCTCCAGCTGCTTCTGCGCGGCGCCCAGCCTGTCCTCGGCCGCCTGCCGCTCGCTCTTCATGAACAGCGCCTGCCGCTGCACGCGGAACACCTCCTCGCACGTCTTCTCGTGCCGCCGCTCCAGCTCCTGCAGCCGCTGCACCAGCGCCGCCGCCTCCGCCCGCAGCCCGGCCTCGGCCGCCTCGTGCTGCGCCCGCGGCACGGCCGCCGCCAGCTCCGCCTGCAGCCGGGCGGCCTCGCGGGCCTTGGCGTCGGCCGCGGCCTCGAGCTGCGCCAGGCGCTCCCGCAGGCCCCGCGCCTGCTCCTGCAGCGCGGCCGTGGCGCGGGCGTGCTCGTCCCGGGGCACCCAGCCCTCGGCCCGCGCCCGCTGCGGCCACGCCGGGGCCTCCTCCTCGTGCTCCCGCAGCCGCTCCCGCAGCGCGCCCAGCTCGGCCTCCCTGCGCGCCAGCGCGGCCCGGAGCTCTGCCAGCTGCGCCTCGGCCTCCGCCTGCTGCCGCGCCGGCTCTCGCGGCCTCGCCTCCAGCTCCCGCCGCAGCGCCTCTGCCTCGGCCTCGGCGCGCCCGCAGCGCTCCAGCAGCGCTTCCTTCTCCCGCGACGCCTCCTCCACAGAGGCTCCCGGCGAGGCCGCGGCCTCCGCGGCCTCCAGCCGGGCCCGCAGCTCCTTCAGCCGCCGCTCCCGCTCCTCCAGCTCGGTCTGTGCCCGCTTCAGGGCCGCCCGCGCCTCCGCCAGCTCTGCGCCCGGCTCCCGCTCGCCGGAGGGTGAGGAGGAGGAGGATGTCTGCACCCCCAGCTCGCCCAGCGCCGCCTTGCACTCGCCCCAGGCCCAGGCCGGCTCCTCGGCGGGACGCGGCCCCGCGGTTCCCTCCGGGACGGGCTCCGAGGCCGCGCGCTGCCCGTCCCCTCCGGCCCGCGCCGTGGCCTCCCTGCCCTGCGCCCGCAGCCGCTCCAGCTCCCGCTGCAGGGCCTGGTACAGACTGGCGGGCACCACGTCCCCCGGGGCAGGGGGGCTGCTCTCATCCCGCTCGTAGTTCTCCAGCACCTGCCGAGAGACCGTGAGGCCACCGTGGGCCAGGGGACAAGGAACAGAGGGACAGACGGACGGACAGAGGGGGACGTGCCTGGATTTTCTCCCTCAGCTCCTTGTTCTGCACGGTCAGCGACTGCACCTGCCCCTGGAGCGTGGCCAGCAGCTCCTCGGCCGAGGGGCTCAGCGTCTTCTTGGAGAGCAGCATCTCCGCTCCTGCAGGGCACAGGGACCTGGGGCTGTGCCACCTGTGCCCCCACTGCCCAGTGCCACCTCCCCAAGGTGTCATTGGGAGGCTGGCAAGACCTACCTGGGAACTCAAGCGGGTCTCCCTCCTCGTCCTGCAGCGTCTCAATGTCGTAGCTCGTGTTCTCCTTCTCATTCTGGGGGTGCAGGGTGGAGGTGACGCCCCTGTCCCCAGCCCTGGGCGCTGCCAGCTGTGTCCTGCCCACACCCACCTCCATCGAGGATAGGCGGCTCCGCAGAGCCTCCACCTCCTTGCCCAGCTTCTCCTTCTCCCCGTCCCGTGCCACCAGCCGCTCCTCCAGCTCCTGGATCTGCAGGGCAGGACATGGAAATAGGGTCCCTTTGGTCCTGGCAGAGTCCTGGTGGCATTCCCAGCACCAGGACCCCTTGGAGAGCTGAGGTCACCTCCAGGCTCTTCCCTGGCCTCACCTGTTTCTCCATGGAGCGCAGGGAGGCCTCATCCAGCTCTGCCCGCTGGCAGGACCCAGGGAGAGAACAGGGAGGGATGAGTGCTGTCCCCATCTCCCCTGTCCCTTCTGCTCCCCGGGGACACGGTGGCACGTCCCCAGGACCCTGCAGCCGGTACCTCCCGTCTCTGCTTCTCCTGCTGCTCCAAGCCCCGGATCTTCTGCAGGAACTGGGCCCTCTCCTGCCGCAGCCGCACGATCTCCTCGTAGGCGTCCCGGTCCTCCTGCAGGGAACACAGAAAGCATTGAGCCCAACTCCTGGCGCAGCAAACCCCAAAATCCCACTGTGTGCCCGAGGGGGCTTTTTGGCACTGACCCCCCAATGAGGGGACCCCTCATCGAGGTGTTTTGGGCTGCTCTGCACCTGCCAGGCCAGGTGAGGACCTGGGGACCCATTTCTCACCTGGCTGGGGGTGCCCAGGGGAGGCAGAGGGGCCTTCCTCTTCCTCGGGGTGCTGCTCTTCTCCCTGACAGATGACTGGCTGGGCGAAGATGTCTGTGGACACCCCAGGGCAGAGGGGACGTCACACCCACAGTGCCCTCCGTCCTTCCTGAGCCAGGAGACCCTCCAGGGACGGGCACCAGCCCCTCACCTGCGACGCCTGCTCAGTTGACTCCTCTTCTGTGGGGCAGGAGGGAAGAGAAATTGGGGAGATTTAGGGGTTCAGAGCTCAGAGGCACCTCAGCTGGGGACAGCACAAGCAAAGGCAGCCCCAAACACCCAGGAGAAGGGGACACATCCCCGCAGCCCGTGCCAGCCCCGTCCGGCCGGTGACAACCCCCCAGTGATGGTGACAGGGAGCCCGGGGTGCCCCGGCAGCCTCACCGCTGGCCCAGGAGCGGCGCTGGGCCGCCTCCTGCAGCAGGTGCTGGATCAGGGCGTTGCCCGTGGCCAGCCCGTAGTG